>NW_028280943.1:0-200556 GCF_059751285.1 Brachycentrus maculatus
GTGGTATATACTAAGTAAAACTTAAATTAAAAATGGATACATTTTACCACAAATTGACTGCCGAATCAATTGATTAATAAAATTTTAAAATGATGAAAATACTTCGATCGCCGTTTGTCATTTCCCCTCCCCTGTACTGTTCCGTAACTCTGGCCTTAGATCGTGATTTGTGCAGTAACATTGAGCACATATGGCCGGCCGGTGACTAACTCCACATCCTTGTTATATTCCATATATGGACCCCCATCTAACGCTGTTACCATTCAACCATCGGTCTATATATAATATAAAAGGTACTGCCGACATGTGGTCCGCTCTCTGGGTGAAGGTCCCCACGGCCGAACATTTTTTCTGTTCCTGATTGAACGAGGAACCATATTTTGTACTTTTTCATACACCTGACCGTGGGTGATGATTGCTTTATTGTAGTAACACACGTGTGCACGTCGACTGTCACGAAGATGAGGCCTTATGTTGTTACGAAACGTCATGTTTGAAGGTTAAAGATATACAGATGATCGTAATTGAGCCATTATCTTCACAGCTTGGAATGGACCGAAACAAATTGAAACAGAAAATGAGAAATACTTTAATTCGCGAGTATTCTTAGTTCATTTAGTAACATTTCTGACAAGCATGCCTCCAGTTTGTGAGATTCCTACCTGCATATTTTACATTCTAAGATTCTTGCAAGCATAGCGCCATTTAGAGGGATCTTTACAATCATATCTACAGTTCATGAGATTCATACAACTTAACTTTAGTTCGTGAGATTCCTTCCTGCATATTTTACATTTTTAGATGCTAGCAAGCATAGCGCCAGTTAGAGCAATCTTTACAATCATACCTACAGTTTATGAGATTCATACAACTAACTTTAGTTCGTGAGATTCCTTCCTGCATATTTTACATTGTAAGATTCTTGCAAGCATAGCTTCATTAGAGCGATCTTTACAATCATATCTACAGTTCATGAGATTCATACAACTTAACTTTAGTTCGTGAGATTCCTTCCTGCATATTTTACATTTTTAGATGCTAGCAAGCATAGCGCCAGTTAGAGCAATCTTTACAATCATACCTACAGTTTATGAGATTCATACAACTAACTTTAGTTCGTGAGATTCCTTCCTGCATATTTTACATTGTAAGATTCTTGCAAGCATAGCTTCATTTAGAGCGATCTTTACAATCATATCTACAGTTCATGAGATTCATACAACTTAACTTTAGTTCGTGAGATTCCTTCCTGCATATTTTACATTGTTAGATGCTAGCAAGCATAGCGCCAGTTAGAGCAATCTTTACAATCATACCTACAGTTTATGAGATTCATACAACTAACTTTAGTTCGTGAGATTCCTTCCTGCATATTTTACATTTTTAGATGGTAGCAAGCATAGCGCCATTTAGAGCGATCTTTATAATTATATCTACAGTTTATGAGATTCATAAACTTCAGTTCTTGAGATATTTTACATTGTAAGATTCCTGCATATTTTAAATTGTAACATTCTTGGAAGCATAGCGCCATTTAGAGCGATCTTTACAATCATACATCCAGTTCATGAGATTCATACCTTCAATTCGTGAGATTCCTCAAAAAATGTTTTATTTTCACTCAAGTCATTAGTTTAAAAAATAGCCGAGGTCATTAAAATATCAGATACAATAATTTTTACCACGTTTAAAAGTGATAAAATTGTATTTGAAACAAATGATTGTGACCTTAATACTTCTTCTTTATTTGACCAAGTCATTAACTTGGCATTAACTTGGATACTGTTAAATGTATTGATTATCCGCGACCTTCGACATTTTACGAGTCCGTGACCTCTTGGGCCAGCTATCGCTGTTCGCGTGGCGCCAAATATGTATGGGGCAGGTCATGTAATAAGTGGTTTTATCCACCTTGAGATTAAAATAAAGTCGGATTTGTTAATTTAATTTCTTCAAAATACATTATAAAAACGATGTACGATAGATGTTCGAATGGTGAAACAAGGAAGGAAATGCAAAGCTGAGATAAGCATTATCGATACAACTAAGAAAGGTGTGTTAAGATGGTTTGGACATGTGGAACGAGTGTTAGTTATTGGGGAATTTATCAAAAATAAAACAAGGTTTTATGAATTGAATTCTACATTTATTGATGTATTTGTTAATACGTGACGCGTTTCGTCTTCTTAGGACATCAAACACTCTACTAATGTCCTAAGAAGACGAAACGCGTCACGTATTAACAAATACATCAATAAATGTAGAATTCAATCCAACAAACCTTGTTTTACTTTGGATATATTACCCAACAATTCAATATGGAATTCTACTGTCTGCAGTTACAAAAGATAAGTTAATTAGTTAGTCAAAATACAGTTTTTACACTTGTTTCCCAGTTTTCCTCTGATTGCTTAAAAATATTTTAAAAAATTGTACCTCATCTTCATGTACATCTCTTCCCTCATCCTAAACAAAGATGAACGTATTGTGAACTCGCACATACTGTATTATGAGTTTGGTCAATTTATCTAGAAGTTTCAAAAAATTTAGTATTGTGGTTGTCAATCATGATAGAGAATCGGTGAATGTTACTGTAATCCGTTACCATTTTTTTTTAAATTATAACGTCCAAGTGACTCTGAAATCTAGCTACGGCTTATGCAACACCGTTTATCATGTCCCTACTCAGGCTTCAACTTTATAAGTTTCATAGCCTATGCCTACTTGTGAGTGGATTTACTCTTTATGTTTAAAGTTACTATAATTTCATGTAATTCATGAGTGAAAATTCTAGGCAAAAACACTCGCTAATCCGTTACTTTCATATTCGTTATATTCAACATAGATGAAGAAGAATATGGAAGAATATTTTTGATATATGACGTTGTATATAAAGGACATAATATAAAGGACTGAGCGATGTGTGTTCTTCTCCCAGCTCCTAGACTTTGTTCTCTATTTCTTAAGCTGACCTCTCCAAATCAGGCTGTTGAACTTACAATGTTTCGACCTCTGTTTGTGTTAATTTTGAAATCGGCCTTGCCAAAATACCAACTTGCGTACGTACAGTTAGCCGAAATGGTATTCATTCACAAAAAAATACCATTAGAACGATACCATTGATAAATAAATATTAGCAGATTTTATTTTGCTAATGACTCATTGTTACTATGATATTATGAACCATAAATAATTTATTCAAATACTTCACTATTGATTAGAATATTATTAAATTTTGGCCTTCAATCTAAATGAATTTTTATATCAAAGGATACATAAAAAAGATCTTTAATTTATATTTGAAGCACTAACTTTGTGATTTTCATTTTATAATTAAAATGTTACTTTGTTTTAAAATCACTATAAATATTTTATTATAACTTAATTATAATGTCTACCGGTTTCGAAGCTAACCGCTTCTTTTTCAAGACTGATAAATACTAGTATTAATTAGTCTTGAAAAACTTTATAAAATAAAACAACTTTGTTTTAACCACTTTTTATTGGTACACTTTATCCAACCGGTTTTGACAAGAACCTTGTCATCATCAGGGTTTATGTACTAAATTCTAAAACATTGAAATATTCATAGTTAGGTTATAGTTAATAACCCTTCCCTTACGATACCAAAAACCTCCACGCACTCCGTACACCATATGAAAATATGATTTAAAAATATGATTTAAAAAACGGGAAAAAACTCAGATATCCCCAGTAAAATGATTAGGTAAACATTCATTATGAATGTAAGAAATATTTTTTTTCAGAAAAGACAAATTTTCTCCTTTCTGCTGCTTTTATGGTCCATGTTTCAGCAGCATAGGCTACACCAAACGGCTACTATATGTATCCTTAAATATAATTTACAAACATATATTATTTGTGAATTAATGAATTTATTTTCTTGGTCAACAGGTTTTGAGGAGCCATGTGATGGTCCGCGTTGGAGGAGGATGGGACACTCTATCTCATTATCTGGACAAGCACGATCCCTGCCGCTGCAAAGCCCAACATCGTCCAACTCTTGGAGCAAGGGTCATCCAGAGATACCCTCCGGCTACCAATGGACAAGGAATGGATTTGGCTGGAGCTGAGGTTCATTACGACAGGTAAAAATACAAGTCGAAATTAATATGTAGGCTGTTTACTTAATAACTAGACTGACGTCATAAAACAAAATGAGGTGTTGTCGTGAACGTTGCTGTTTGATCAGCTACAGCCTATTCACGTTTCAGTTCTTGTGAGTTTTTGGCCAAACACTCGATCACTGTTCTTCCCCAATCACTTACTAACATGATCTCGCTCCTTCTGACTTCTTATTATTCCCCAAATTCAAAAGACCTTTGAAGGGAAGAAAATTTGGGACAATTCCCAATATGAAGGTAAATTTGACGAAAAAGCTGAAGGACATCATAAAAGAAGCGTTACAGGACAGTTTTCAAAAGTAGAAACACCGTTGGGATAAGTGTGTATACCGGGAAGGTGAATATTTTGAAGGGGACCCAGGCTTATAACTTCTAAATAAAGTACATTTTGTTTTATGATATCAATCTACGTATTCATTGAAAAGACCAAGTTTAATAATTTTACTATGATCTTCAAAGGTCTTAAAGAAGAAGAGTTGATCCACCAATTATGATTATACATTGTTTGAAATAAGAAATATGTGAAGTTCTCTTCTTACAAAAGTTATGTTCCTTTGTTAATTTTGTTTTATTTTCGTCCAGGTCTCCTCCACGCACACGCCGTTCATCCGTATCAAGTGTTGGTTCTTCCGGAGGTGGCAGCCCTCAGCACGTGGCTCACCTCGGAGCTCCGCAGCACACTGCAGCTCGCCAGCGCAGCCGCTCTCCTGCAGCTCCATACGATCGCTCGTGCACTTCTCTGCCTTACATGGGACACACAAATAACGCTTTCGAGAATCAAGCATTCAACCACCTCTCTGCCGAACAGTACAGGTACAACAACAGACGATCTGTATCCCCGAGTCCTGCGAGAAGAAACGTACAGAATCAGTCGCCGAGTACACAGCGCAAAACATCAAACTACGCACAAATATCACAGGCAACATACAACAACCCAGCTCTTGTCCCTTCTTCATCCCTGATGCCAAACCCACACGGTAACAACAGATCTAGGAGCCCAACTCCAAAGCCGACATCTTTGATCACCAATAATATTGGCATTGAAACACGCAAGCTGATAACCACACCAGAGAAGGAAATAACAGCCACAAATATTTTTGATCACACAGTGTTTTCCAACACAAATGATTTGGTCACTTTGGAGAACGGTGCAAATGGATCAGAAAATGCTTCTGATAATGGAAGCGAAGTATCTGATGAAGGATACAGGAGTCTCGGTATAATACAAAATGGTTCGGCACATACGACTCCTCCAGGTCCCAATGGCAACATCAAGGACGTTGCTGGTTTGAAACTCAACAGGTTGTCTCTCAATAGCCAGGCATCAACGGAAGACGCTGATATGAATGGTAAGCAATCCTATTTTTTCTCAATTTTACATTTAAACCATTTATTTTATAGAATCGGAGATTAAAACATATTTTTCTTTACAGAGCGTCCAGAAATGTCTTCTACTGATACAGGATTCAAACGTCAGACTTCGTCGAGTGACTGCAGCTCTCAAATGTCTACAACGGAAGATCGTAGCAGAGGAAGCGAGGAAGCAACAGCTTTGACTTTCTCCGATAAAAACAACACCAATCGTTATCACAAATCTCCGCCCGTGGAAGTTAGTTCAGTGACGGGTCTCAGGAAAACCAATTATTCCGAGACCTTGTATGGAGACAAGAAAAGTGTTCTCTCTGCAGTTGATAAAAAACACTCCAGAAATTTGAGTAGTCCTCCTATATGTTTGGACGGAAATGATTCTCCGAGTCAAAGTCTTAAAAAATCGGGAACTACATCTCAAATCCCCCAGTCTCCTGTTCTGAACCGAAGAAGGCTTTCGATGGAAAATCTTTCTTCTGGAAGCAGATCTCGATCTATAAGTAGGGATCGTTCAGCGATAAAAGATAGATCGCTTTCTCGAGATCCCTCGAGTCCGATGAAGAAACTCAACTCAGCAGGCAAACCCAAAGATTCGGCCAGTAAGCCCCCAGTTCCAATGAATTCTCCAACTGGTAACTCGGGAAGTTTTGGAAAAATGTCTGGCGCTAGAAACGCGTCGTCTGTCAACAACACATGGAACGGTAGGTCTCCAACTCCCAAAGGTAAAGCAAGGCCTGCGATGACATCTGATACGTTTGTGTCTCCTTTGGCGAATAAAAATGGAACATCAGGAAACAAAGTGGCCTCTCCACCCTTCCAACGCAACTCTAACTTGCGTTCCAGTACATCCGCCTTGAGAAACATGACCGGTTACGATCACAACGGGAGAAGAATCAAAGCGACTCCTTCCCCTCAAACTTCTCCGGTCAAGACTGCAAATAAACAAATGAGTCCGTTGCTGGAAAAGATACTTAAAAGTGCGGAAAATGTTGACGATGACATGATGATGTTGGAGAAAATGAAGGATATCATCAAACAATACTCCGGATTCGTCCAGCCTGAGAAATCTAAACAAATGAGCGATGATCCTGATTATTCGGATTTTACTTCAGCTTGGGTGCATTCCAACGGGACTTTGGAAAGGAGCCAAAGCAGCAGACAGTTGAGAGACAGTCTCAACAACTGTTCCGTTCCAGTTACCAAGCAGGTCGACACCGTCGACTCATCAGACAACAGTTCCGGGCTGAAGTCCGCCGCTTTAGTTAGTAAAATTCCCATGTTTTCTCCTCGAAGGGATGGCAAATCCCTGGGGATCACTTCCAGAATACCAGCGCCAGTATCGAGTGTTTCCTATAAGAAGTCCTCGGATTATTACGAGTGATAATTTTGTTTTTGTTGAATTATTCAATGTCCAGTAGGAAGTTAGTTACCTTTAGTGTTTTGAATGAAAATGATGTTGAGACTGCCGAATCGCAAAAAGCTTGAAATTGAGAACGGGACTCTCGGTGATAATTTCTTACGAACTTTACGTATAAACTATTACCATGAAACGTAAGCAATGACATAAATTTTCCATTATTTACATACGAAATATGTAGGCACAAACCATTCCTTGAGATATTTTCAGGTAGTGCAATACTTTATAATTTATAAAAACAAACGAATTTATGCTGCTAGACAAGGCACATTGTACCCTTAGCATATATTAGTTTTAGGATATTGAACATATTACTTAAAGAAGGAATGATATTTTTATATCAATTGCATTTTTTCTATAAGACGAAAAATATTTTAAACAACATTCTCGGTATATGGACTCTTGAATGAGGTTGTGTTAAGGCTGTTGATAAGTAAGGCTGAGGGAGTTGAGATGGTTTTTTCATCTCTTTAAGACTGTTTAGAAAATGGCAAACAATAAACAGTCGAAACGGAGTCGTGATTCCATTTGACAGTTGTATTCATTCCCGCCATTTTTCTTGCCGCTAAGACTGGACGCGGGAAACCGCCGTCTGTTTTTCTCGACCCTAGAGAATTTATCTATGGAATTCGCTTTTCGAACTGAGCTCGTAGCTGGTCTAGTTGAGTGAAAGTATTAGAACCTTTTGACATTATGAAAAATGTACTCTTCGTGATGAGAATACGTCCCGTTCTCAAGTACGCGCTCTTTTGTCTTTGGATATTGTGGTGCCCTCTGACATCGGTTCGGTAAACTAACTAGAGAAAGTATTTAACTAGATAAAATTGCCAAGGTGGATCTTACAGATAAATGGGGATCGCTGGTAATATAGTTTTTGTTTTTTAACTGGAAAATGATGACATTTATTATCATTTAAACGATTGGTTACCACCTTACTACCAAGTGTTTTGTCGACAGATAATTTGAGGTTATATATTTTTTTACTTGAGACAGGTGCTTGGACAATAATTCCAGCAATAAACACACTTTTGTTTCAAATTGAAAAATGTTATAGGAATACTTCGTCCGATGATTTTTTTAAAATATGTAATTCTTTCGATATGAAACCATTTCTAATTTCATTTGTATCAATATATAGTTTAGAATTAGCTTAAATAAAACCCAACAATACGGTGCTAGATTATTGTATCTCTGTTTAGTATTCTTTACAATATTTAGTCCACGTTGATTGTTTTAAATATATTTCTACCCTTTTAAATGTTGAAGGTTTTTGATTATTACTATTGGTATGATTATTACGTGTATTCAATAAGTATGAGAAAATAATATTTTTAAGAGAAAACATTCACAATGTAATGTAGGCTTCGTTGTATTTTAAATCAGCATTTATTTTAATGAAGAATGAAATAAGGTTAACATACTTTTAACGTAAGTTTGGTAGGATCTAACCTAACCTAAAATACGATGTTCTATTTTTCTAGTAATAAAATAACACGTGGAAACCGATCAATCATTGAACGCTTTTACAAAATTAAAATTAAAATTACTTTCTTGTTTTTATTCTAGATTGTAGAAGTTAAAAAAATATATAAAGATGAATCTTTTTCATACTGAATATATACAAAGAAAATTTGACAGTTTTCTTGATTCCCGCCATTTCTTTTCGATCAATACTAACTGACATTTCTTCTATGGAATTCTTCTGTGCGCAACGTCAAGTAGGCACTTTATTTATGATCTATGTTGGCAGTACCAATCTACTTGATTTGATAATATCAATGCCTACAATAATTTGTTGCAAAAAAATTAAATTAAAATTATCTGATTATTTTATTACTTTAAAAATTGAAAATCACGTTTTTAAATGCTTAAATATTATTTTTGATCACATACCTGCCTTAATTTGTAGCTTAGATAAAGAGATAGGCACTATTTAATAGTGCAGCATTATAATTAAAGTATGTAGTTATAATATATAAATATGGTGCTTAGTTTAAATGTATGTAGATTTTAGGAATTGGATATTTCTAACTATAATTTGACATAATTTATCACAATCATATAGGAATAATGTTTATATACGTGCTTCTGTTGGCGATATAATTCATTATGATTTTTTTCTTTAAAAAATGTATTCATTCAATGAGTTATAGTTATTTTGTGTACCTAATCACTGTTATTTTAATCACTTTTGTAGTATTATTTGTAGGCTAATTTAAAAAATTATTTTTATTCTATTGTATTTTTTAAGTTTTAATAAAATTACGTCACAACACTATTGAATTAAAAACATTGAGTGCTTTTTTCTTTGAATAAAGATTTGTAAGAAATATGGTCATCTTTTGAAAAAGTGAAGTGAACTTGATCATTTACGTTTGAAAATATAAACAACAAAAGATCATTGTAAAATATGTAATTTAAAACATAAATTAAATAGTTTTATTTTAAATAAACATTTATTCAATTATTCTATCATCACTTCTTTGGCGTGAATCATTGGTAATATACATATAAACATTTTAAATTTACGTGGTATTAATTTTCAAAATACATATCGTATTATATTGCAATATATTTCATTACATGCGTGTAAAAATATATAAAATGTGCGTAGATGACATTTACCTTTGTAATAAAATATGACCGTTTCTTTCATGAATAAAATGGGGACAATTTTTTAAAATAATTTGATAAACTTATTTCTTAAGTTTTTTTTTAATTTTGACATTTTTTAATAATTGATATACAGGTGCAATATTCAAATTAAAAAATGTTTCAAATAAATACACGAATTCAATAACAATAAAAAACATTTTTAAAAGATGAATTCAAATAATTATAAATATTTTTTTTAATATAGCATGTTTTACATTATATTGAACCTGTATACAAATTGTTTAATTTATATATTTTTATTATAAAAAAATCCCCTCTTAAAAATATTTTTAAATATCTTTTTATGTATTTTATATAATAAACGGTCGATCTTCCATATAAACGATGTTGGTAAACCACAGCAAAAAGCTCGAATACAGAATATATATATATATATATATATATATATATATATATATATATATATATATATATATATATATATATATATATATATATATATATATATATATATATATATATATATATATATATATATGTATATATATATGTATATTTATATATATATGTATATTTATATATATATGTATATATATATATAAATATATATATATATATATATATATATATATGTATATATATATATATATATATATATATATATATATATATATATATATATATATATATATATATATATATATATATATATATATATATATATATATATATATATATATATATATATATATATATATATATATATATATATATATATATGTGTGTATATTTATATATATTTGTTTTTTAAACCCTTATCCGCACCCCAATGGTGCATAGGGCACAGCTTCATATAAACACAGTGTTATCTTGATCGTTTACACATGAAGGAAAGGTGATCAGCCCTCCGCTTCAAGTACCAGTCCAGGGTAATATTGAATAAATATTACAGTGAAAAATCACTTATATTTATTTGACCCCCCTTGGGAATCGAACCCGGGACCTCCAGAACGGTAGCCGAGCGTGCTGACCATTACACTACATAGGCGGACATACATATATATATATATATAATATATATATATATATATATATATATATATATATATATATATATATATATATATATATATATATATATATATATATATACATATATATACATATATATATATATATATATATATATATATATATATATATATATATATATATATATATATATATATATATATAAAGAATATAAAGAAATGTTTATTGTACGCTATTAGGTGAAATTCTAAATCGGTATTAGGAGAGATGAATCTCAACAACAAAAAATACAGAAAATATAAATAAGATTATAATTAATTTTATAATACAGCGAAATACGCTCTTCATCAATGATATTCTGAAGTTCAATAGTCGATCAGAATATTCGCTATATTGGGAACGTCACTATGAAGGAGTTCGTTATATGGAAGTTCAACTGCGCTGGAAAGTTCGAAGAAAAAACATATTTTTAAGATATTTATGAACATATATATGTGTTTTTTAATATTCAGTTTAACAATACCAAATAGAAATGCTAATCCTAGTTAGGTATTTTATCGTTTAAGTTTACTATTATTTCTTGAATTTATTTTCTAATTTTACAGTATTTTGTCTCTGGGTATAATTTTTACATTTAATTAATTTTGTATATTATTATTTTTACAAATAAATCAACAAAATACTGCCTAAAACTAACAATACTATTATTGTACTAAATAAAAAAGATTTAAGAAAATTTAAGATGAATGTTTTTATTTCCCCTATTTTAATCCTCAAACATCGATTGACCTGACAAAATACAATTTTGAGACAGAGATAAATAATAAAAAAACTTTAATCAATTTAACAATTTTAACAATTTTAATCTATCCAAATATCTCCTTGCTTCCTTCTAAGCAAGAAAGTCTCCCTTTGATATTTTTCTTTCATTTTAACCAATTTAATCTATCCAAATATCTCCTTGCTTCCTTCTAAGCAAGGAAGTCTCCCTTTGATATTTTTCTTTCATTTTTAACAATTTTAATCTATCCAAATATCTCCTTGCTTCCTTCTAAGCAAGAAAGTCTCCCTTTGATATTTTTCTTTCATTTTAACCAATTTAATCTATCCAAATATCTCCTTGCTTCCTTCTAAGCAAGGAAGTCTTCCTTTGATATTTTTCTTTCATTTTTAACAATTTTAATCTATCCAAATATCTCCTTGCTTCCTTCTAAGCAAGAAAGTCTCCCTTTGATATTTTTCTTTCATTTTAACCAATTTAATCTATCCAAATATCTCCTTGCTTCCTTCTAAGCAAGGAAGTCTCCCTTTGATATTTTTCTTTCATTTTTAACAATTTTAATCTATCCAAATATCTCCTTGCTTCCTTCTAAGCAAGAAAGTCTCCCTTTGATATTTTTCTTTCATTTTAACCAATTTAATCTATCCAAATATCTCCTTGCTTCCTTCTAAGCAAGAAAGTCTCCCTTTGATATTTTTCTTTCATTTTAACCAATTTAATCTATCCAAATATCTCCTTGCTTCCTTCTAAGAAAGGAAGTCTCCTTTTGATATTTTTCTTTCATTTTTAACCAATTTAATCTATCCAAATATCTCCTTGCTTCCTTCTAAGCAAGGAAGTCTCCCTTTGATATTTTTCTTTCATTTTTAACCAATTTAATCTATCCAAATATCTCCTTGCTTCCTTCTAAGCAAGGAAGTAAGTAAGTACCCTTTGATAAGATCCACATAAACATATTTTAACTTTTCTTAAAAATAATTTTCGTTTTTTCTTTTCTTGAATGTTTTCCGCAGATACTTTGTGGCACATTTTATAACATCTTACAACATTTTGAGTGTGTCCAAATACTTGTTCACAAAATCTGGATTATCTCAAATTACAGGAGTTATTTTCATATTATTTTTTGACAATTCGTCAAAGTTGAAGAAGAATATGGAAGTCTGGGCATTTACGGGGCTGACGACCGTCATAGGCTGGTTTAAGTGATCACTTTACACACGTGTAACATTCACCAATTCTACCGATTATTGACAACCACAATACTCAAATTCTTGGAAGTTCTGTATATATGAACCAATTTAGAAACCTTGTTCTTGAACCACTAGAACTTCACTAGAGGCATCTATTGGTGAGATGTAAAGAAGCTTTTCATTAAGCATTTACATCTCACCAATAGATGTCTCTAGTGAAGTTCTAGTGATTCATGAACATGGTTTCTAAATTGGTTCATATATATAGAACTTCCAAGAATTTGAGTAGTGTGGTTGTCAATAATGGGTAGAATTGGTGAATGTTACACGTGTGTAAAGTGATCACTTAAACCAGCCTATGACGGTCGTCAGCCCCGTAAATGCCCAGACTTCCATATTCTTCTTCATCTTCGATGAGATGTCAAAAAATAATATTATAATATATTTATAAAATTAATTAACTTTGTTTCCACCACTTTTTTATTAATACAATTTAACCTACAGGTTTTCACAATACCTTGTCTTCAACAGGGTTGATTTTAAATGAAAAACATTAAAAAACATTAAAATACTCTCACCAAAAACTTCCACACGCTCCATATAAATCCTAAATGTTATCCATATAAAATTAATTAACTTTGTTTTCACCACTTTTTTATTAATACAATTTAACCTACCGGTTTCGACAATACTTTGTCATCATTAGAATAAAAATAACATTTAGGATTTTTATGGAGTGTGCGGAAGTTTTTGGTGAGAGTATTTTAATGTTTTTTATTTAAAATAAACCCTGATGATGACAAGGTATTGTCGAAACCGGTAGATTAAATTGTATTAATAAAAAAAGTGGTGAAAACAAAGTCAATTAATTTTATAAAGATGAAAACAATTTTCGAGATCAGACTTTTTCCAGTAGACCTTGGAAAAAATATGCTAAAAATATATGGAAAGGTCACTTAAAATAATAATAAATAAGTCATTAACAGAGGTTAAGTATTTTTTGAGGACATTCTTTGTAATCAATGGTAAAAAAACACTGTCCTTTTTCAAATAAAATCTTCAATAAAACTCATCATCATAAGGGTCATCACAAAAAAATATAAATCGAGAAATTCAATATATTATAATTGTAAAAATAAAATAATTGGCTGTGGTGAGTCGAACAAAATCGCGTAAATGAATAAAAATAATTAAAAATAAATTGTAAGAGGTTTTCTCAATCCAACATCGATGGCATTTGTGAACTCATATGCTCTGTGTAATGAGATTGATCAATATATCTCTAGAGACTCCTAGGAGTTCCGAAAATTTGAGAAGTGCGGTTGTCAATCGTGGGTAGCATGGTGAATGTTGAACGTGTGTAAAGTGATCACTTAACTGGCATATAACAGGTCATAAGCCCTGGCTTCCATGTTCTTCTTCATCTACGTTGAGATGTATGAATGATTGTTTAAATAATTCCTAAGTGAAAAAAACCCAGGTCTGTGAAGTATTTGGACACACTCAAAATATTGTTAATGCGTTCATTCGTTAACACGTTTGTCAGGCTGTGGCTTTTGAGTCAGAGTTTCAGAGTGGGTTCGAACCCACTCCACCACAATTCGATACCTATTTTTAATAATGAGCCTCTTAGACTCACCGAAATAGTATGGAAGTGTTTTTGTAAGTAATAAAAACACAAATATTTCTAACACTCTCCTTATCATTCATCGTTCACTTTGTGCAATACCACTTTAATAAGCACTTATTCGTGACTACCAGTTTCGGAATAATAATTCCATAAGCAGGTCATTTAAATGAAATTATTACGGTTTGACATTTAAACAAAAATAAAATTTTGAAAGAGAAATAGAAGACAAATGAATCACAAAGGGAATATTTTTAAAAGTGGACTTGAAGTTAAATTTACACAAAGTGAACGGTGAATGATAAGGAGTGTTATATTACCATACCACAAAGTCAATAATGCTTTTAATATGCAAAATACAAATATTTCTCTTACATATTTACTTTTGTATTTTTTTAAACAAAAATGAAAGCAATATTAGTACATAACCACTCACCGAGATTTTTACGTCTACCGGTTTCGAGACGTACCCGTCTCTTCGTCAGGACAATCACTACCACAGCATGTGGTGTATACTAATATTACTAACATTTTGTTACCGCAAAATAAAGGCTTTAAATATTAATAATATTGAGAAAAATATATATTTATTTTTAAATTGCATCCACCGCTTCCTTTTCTCTCTCCATTGGAGTTACTGTACCTTGTAATGGTGTTGGTGAGGCGTACAGTCCTGCATCGGGCGGTGACCTTGAAGGTCGCCCAACCAATATGATCGAGTTCCCTATATGGACATCCTCTCGACTAGTTCTTATACGTGCAACACACGACCATACAATTTACATATTTTGACTACTATTAAAATGTGCAATAGTCGAGCGGAGGTATGTTTTTTTATTCCAGCTGAATATGTATTATATTAATAAAGGTGTCGGCTATATTTTACCCTTATTCTCCAGTCTAAATTATGCGGTTTAATATTTTTTGTCAATTCGAGGCATTGACTTACTAATTATATACCAAAAGTTATTTTTCCGAACTAACTACGGTCTCTTTTACTCGTTATTTACATTATTTCTTGCATTAAAATAGACTCGATATTAACAAAATTTTGAGTGTGTTCAAATCACTCACTCCTTTCAACAACGTCATATATCATAAATTTTCAGTTGTGCATGCTTTCGTAATGCATAGAAAATGTACTATATCCCAGCAAAAGCGGCATATTTTTAACTTAATATTTACCCGCTACAGGGAAGAAAGTGTTGTTTTTGCATTTTGAAGAAAATGTATTGTTTATTTTTTTTAATATACTAAATATTTTTCAAATGGAGAAAAAAACCTTCAGGTTTCAACTAAAAAGATCTGTCGCACAGTAAAAAGTTCAATAAGTGGCTTGATATTTATTTTTAATACATTTTATTATACTCTTAAACTTTAAAAACGATCCTGAAAAATCAAGTATTTTGATATATGACGTTGTTAAAAGGAGTGAGCGAAATATGGGTTTTCTTTACTAGTTTCGAAAACAAAAGATATTTTACAACATTTTGAGTGTGTCCAAATACTTATTCACAAATCTGGATTATCTCAAATTATAGGAGTAATTTTTTATATTATTTTTGACATCGCATCAAAGATGAAGAAGAATATGGAAGTCTGGGCATTTACGGGGCTTACGACCATCACAGGCTTGTAAAATATCCCACTTATTGAATTTTATTTCATTACACACGACTAGTTTCGAAAACTACATATGTTTTCATGGTCAAATTATTCAGGTATATGTAGTTGTGGGTGGGGTAACGATGTAATAATGAAAACGTGTGTAGTTTTCAAAACTAGTCGTGTGTAATAAAATAAAACTCAATAAATGGGATAATAAAAGTGTTTGATTTTTTAAATAATCAACATGTTATTTCACAAAGTTAATGCCGAATCAATAAATAATATCTGGGTTTTCTTTTTTTTTGACAACTGAGCATAGATGTAGAAGAATATGGAACTTTGGGTATTTACAGAGCTTATGACTTCTCAAAGGCTGGTTAAGTGATCAAACTGATTAAAATTGGTTAAGTGTTTTTAAACATATCAATGAAATACTGGATTTTTACCCTAAGGTATCAATATACGAGTGTAATATATACATATTAAGGTATATCAAGCATATTTTTATACGAAGGGAATAAATAACGTCTTAGCATCTTAATAGATTAGAAAAAATGAAAATAAAAGCAAATACTTAATAAAAAGTGATAATAAAAAACTAACTAACCATCACGTCGCTTCCCCGCAGGGGTAAGCAGAGAGAATAGAGCGCCACACCACTCTGTCCTTGCAAACATTCTTCGCCTCTTCCACGTTCATGCATCTCCTCATACATACCCGCCGATTGTTACGACTCCTAACCTGACCACTTTCAAGTATTTGGCATACCTGTACTTAATAAACATTTTAAAATGTGCCCTCGGCACGGTAAACCCCAGTGAGGACGCGTTATTGTAAATTTAAAATTGTAATAATGTGTATGATGATTTTTTTTAAATCACATAATGATATTTCTAATCGGACGATACCCTCAAGGTGTTTTTTGCAATGCCAGCATTGTCCTATTTGGGTACGAGATATTTTTTAAGGTTATAATGGTATACGGCAGGAATGGCAAACCTTTTTGAATCTGAGTGTAATTTTTTTTTTCAATATCCAACTTAGTTTACTCTAAAGATCTAATACAACAATTCAGTCGAAAGAAATTGCTACATAAAACACTCAAAGAAAGCTATTGAACTATATCTATCAATATTTTTGTGTATTACTTAATGTAAACGCGCTGTTCTTTATTGTTTTTATATTCAATTGTAAAAGACCCTTGTTGCGTATAAACAAATAAAAAAATATAGTAATATGTCATGGAAATAAAAATGCATCAAATGTTTATGCAACTTCAGTTTTTTAGTATAAACAAAGCATTTATATATCGAAAAAAGTACTTTTTAATTGCAAAATAAAAGAGATAATCTAAAAAAAATTGCTTAGTCAAACAAAAAATGTATAACCCTTAAAACTTCATCATTTTTGACATTTTTGTAGTTGGATGCTAGATACTATTTTTTTTATATCGGGTTCATAGCTGGTAGCTTTTAATAGAATACAAGCAGTATTTTTGTCTGTGATTCTATTTTTTTTATATTTTATAAAATAACTTTTTTTTCTTCTTCATTTGCGTGCCATGTAAAATCGTCTTACATGCCATCTATGGCAGTGTTCCGCAAAGTTTTTATATTCAAGGTATACCTACCAAATTAAGAAATTTCAGAGATGCATATTTAACATATTATGTTTATATTGAAAGCTGTCCCACCGTATGCCCAGATCTGATACAGAAGCATCTAGGCTTCCTGACAGATCTGCTCTTGCTAAGCAATTTTTCAAAACTAAGTTGCGAAATTTATTGAAAATGTGAAACAATATTTTTTAAAAAACAATGCCAAATGTGAGCCTACTTAACTGAGCACAGGCAATCAAAATTTGGAGCAATTGTGTAATTTTCACAAAACCAGAGTTTTTTCCGGGGCACACCAACTAATCACCACTCTACACCAGTGTGCCGTGGCACACACGCGGCGGAACAATGATCTATGGCACGCGTGTCATAGGTTCACCATCCCAGGTATATGGTATATTTATACTCGTATAAAAGTTAATCAGCCCCTTGGATCATGTTTGTTTATAGGTCTGATGACCCTAAGACGAAAGGTCCCGACCTCTGCGATTTCCTTTCTCGGGTCACAAACGGCCATAGGATATTTCGCCTCAAGACTGTGCTAAATTAGGTATAAAACAATCGGATTAGATCTACGCTTCCTGTATCCGTTAGGGTAATATTCTTTTATGGGCAGCTACATCGGAAAAAGGTTAACTGCATTGTAAATACATAAATATTATCTCATACACATGTTTCGCTGCAAATGTCAGATTTGCCCGCATAAATTTAATGACTCAGACTTGACTTAATTTTCGAGAAAATTATTTAACGGTATTTCTACGACATATTATTCGTATAAATATGTAAATAATATTATAAAAATGGGTACTTACCTAGTTTTCCTGCGTCAAAGACAACGTTTTACAAAATGCATACTTGTTTAATAACTTATTTGTTTGTTATTTATCTTTTTTAAGTCATGCAATCACGAATGACATGTTCGATGACGCGATCTATCGTAATTATGATGAAATGTTTTTTTTAAAGAAAATAAACAAACTAAATGCTTATAACGTGCCAGGGCAGCCACCACAAGCAAGTTTTCCGTCGGCGTTTTTGGCAGGTGTTTTCCATTTACAAAATTCCGAAATGACTATGTGGTACGGGATTCATGCATTCGGAATTCCAAAAGAGGAAAACGTTGGCGGAAAATTAGCGTGACAGCGCAGGCTTATTCGTTTATTTTTTTTGGTTACTTTTGACATGCGGTATTGTACTTCTGCGCCACTTTTTTTAAAAATCGATTAACTAGTTAAAATTCTATCAGCAAGTCCTATGTCTATACGTCGATAACTAGATGTCAGCTATTATGATGAATTGCTTCGTTTTTAATTTGCGTATGTTAATTACAATAATTTCTTACAAGATTTATTATGGGAACGACTCATTTTTTATGACTATCCGACACGTAATCTGTCATCTGGATTATTTCCCGCGCAAAGGATTGACATGACAATATCGCGGATTAGAAAAACGAACGTTTCAGTGTTGCCACACCTAATATGGAAATGAAGCCGACGAATGCGAGTAGATGCCTATCAAGTACCTAACGAGAACAAGGAATTACCTACTTTGATTTATTCTGTGCGAAGTTACTCCTTATAGGTAATTGTAGGTTTTCTGTTGTGACCTTAAGTGGTATTGCTACATTATATTTACGAGTGAATCAAGTGGTTATCTCGCGGCAATAACAAGTGTATGATTTTTCACCATTTGATAAATAACTCTCAATTAATTTCTCAATAACATAGTAAACTAAGTGCTTGCATCGAAGACAAGTCAATAACAAAAACTAGTTGGATAAGCATTAAATCACGGATGATGTCTATATTATTTTTTTATGCAAATATGGACTTTAACTATCCTCTCCAGATTACATTTTAAGAGGCCAGCTTTAAGAGCTTAAACTGTCGTTTGAGCTGTTAAAGTTGGAATATATTTTTGGTCATTTTGTTATTATTCGTAGCATTTCATAACAAAATATATCAGAAGTATTGTCAAAAAAATATACAAGCCAGTATGAGTTTGAGTATGCAAACCTGAGAGCCCTAGTTATAACTTTTGTACTCTTTTCTCTACCAACTGTTCCATCTCCATTTCCAATGTCTTCATCCTTCATCAAAGGACTAATCACCTTGCGTGTTAACATAGCTTTGGATTATGATGTACAGGGCTTCGCATCACGGATTGACGTGGTGTTAACTTGATCGTTCATAATAGGTTAAGAGGTGATTATTTACGCAAATTTGCTGCAACAAATTATCCTATCATATAAAAGCAATAGTTTGGCCACTTGGGTTTACATACCCATATCCGCCTCCGTAGTAGAGTGGTTAGCGAATTAGGCTAATGGTAGCATGGGCTGAAGATCCCGAGTGCAATTCCCAGTGGTGTCAAATTTAATATACGATTTTTCCACTCTTATATTTATTTAATATAAGTACTACGTCTTGTCTTCATGTGATTATCGATCAATTTAACACTGCATGGATTCGATGAAGTGCCCTGTGCATAATTGGGTGCGGTTGAGGGTAAAAATAATAATAAAATAAATCCGTTTTAGCTTGTATCACATGAACAGTGCTAATGTGTACAAGTCTCAATGAAAATATTGACATCCATATTTAAATTTTCAACTACCTCCTTAAAGACTTGTTAAGTACTTCGATGTTTCGCTTAAGTATATTTAAACTATAAATGATCCCGCCAAACGATTACAGTATAAATGTGGCAACACTGATCAATTTGTCTTCACATAAGATATTCCAGTTTAAAGATCAGATTGTGTTCCCGTAATTAAACCTTTATCAAGTGGCCATAAAGGCAAACAAAATACCCGCTAATTAATGCGGCCATAGACAAAGGAAAGACATATTATATAAATACAAAACGAGTCCCTACACAGATAATGTTTTCTAGCCAATTAAAATTATGTTGCCAGTAAAAATAGTTCGTTAATTAGGGTCAATTCTCTAAAGGTTTATTTTTTAATTTTTATTTTTATTGCAACATTATGAACATATTTTGTAACGTACCTAAGTAAAAAATATATTAGTTTATCTCCCCTTATATTGTAATGTTAGAGCGATTGGCTACTTTGCTGGAGTTTCCTGGTTCGATTTCCAGGGAAAAAATAATAATCAATATTTATCAACATTAAAATAAATGTTTTGAATATTGAAAGCATTAACATTGTGGATCATATTGATATATTATTTCGAGAAATAAAAATACTTTGTGTTCTGATCCACTCACATTTTTATTAACCAACTAGTTTCGGCAACAACCTGTTGCCCTCTTCTGGGTTTAATTCTAATTTTTAGTAATAAATTAAACCCTGAAGAGGGCAACAGGTTGTTGCCGAAACTAGTTGGTTAATAAAAATGTGAGTGGATCAGAACACAAAGTATTTTTATTTCTCGAAATAATATTAAAATAAATCTTTATCTAAAATATTTGACTGAAAACTAATGTGCTGGACTCGTGTTCATATAATCAATAATCAAGTAAACATTTCGTTGATTTGATACAGTGCCCTATGCACGAGAGGGAAAAGAAAAATAACCTTATTTTAACTTATTTCAACTGGAACTTTAAACGATTACATGTAAAGAATTAGTGTTTTAATAAAATGACGTAGAAGTATTGATTCGATTAGTTATCAAATCTATGTTATATAATAGTTATCCACATTCGTGCATCTCTATTCTAACTCTTCCGCACTCTCCGCCTCCGTAGTGTAATGGTCAGCACGCTTGGCTACCGTTCTGGAGGTCCCGGGTTCAATTCCCAGGGGGGGTAAAATAAATATAAGTGATTTTATCACTGTATTATTTATTCAATATTATCCTGGACTGGTACCTGAAGCGGAGGGCTGATCCCCTTTCCTTCATGTATTAACGATCAAGATAACACTGCGTATATATGACATAGTGCCCTATGCACCATTGGGGTGCGGATAAGGGTTTTTTTTTAGATCAATTTATTCTGATCAACTAATAATCTAGGATTAAGAAATTTATCAGGTTTAAGCTTTATTTCGATAGTTCGGGTTAAGTGATGGAAGGTGGCTAGTTTTCAAATTATAAATTATACAAAAGCTAGTATAAGTATTATACAAAAGAAGGAATCTACAATAGTTTAAGATAAAATATGCATAAACCGAAAATTTGCCAAAACTCCTTGCCTATTTTCAATTTGCTCAACACTTACGTTAGTAAGATTGCCGTTATCAGGCGCAAATGCGTATTTTTATCTTCATCCATCTTATCCATACATACTATGCATATATAAAATCCTTAAGCATAAGGATTCCAACCTAAACCTTAAACTCACTAGGAACACATTTTCTCGAGTTAAATATCATCTTCTTACCCTCGTCCATACCCAATGGTGCATAGGGCACTGCATTAAATTGAAGCAATGTAAGTGATTGCTAATTTTATGAAGGCAAGATGATCTTCCTTAAGAATTGAACAAACCTGGGTTTTTTCCACTTAGGAGTTTATTTATATTTTTGACATCTCAACATAGATGAAGAAGAATATGGAAGTCAGCGTAATTACAGATTTTATGACCTGTCATAAAATCTATAAATTTATTTTATTTTTAACCCTTATCCGCACCCCAATGGTGCATAGGGCACTGTGTCATATAAACGCAGTGTTATCTTGATCGTTTACACATGAAGGAAAGGTGATCAGCCTTTTGCTTCAGGTACCAGTCCATGGTAATATTGAATAAATATTACAGTGAAAAAATCACTTTTATTTATTTTACCCCCCTTGGTAATCGAATCCGGGACCTCCAGAACGGTAGCCGAGCGTACTGACCATTGCACTACGGAGGCGGACAAATCTATAAATACTGAAGCATAAATCTGGTTAACGCGTCTATGACAGGTCATAAGCCCTGTATTTACATGGGAAGTCTGGGTACAAACCCGGACTTCCATATCCTTCTTTATATTTGTTGAAATGTCAAATAAAAATCACTATTCACATAACAAATTCTCAAGCTCTAGAGACTTTGCTTAAACATATATTTTTTAAACCAATTAACGTAACTGATCAATTAATGAAAAGCAATCAATGTAATTTTGATTTAATTTTAATGAAAGAATAATAAAATTAAAAAATATGTTTGTCTTAAACATGTAGTTATAATGCAATGAGCATCATATCATGAAAATACATGGTGAAATTGTAAAAGAAAAACACTTGTTTTTTACCACTTGAGTTTATTTTATTATAACGACTAGTTTCGGAAGTTATGCTTCCATCTTCAAGTCTAAATATAAAAAACATATATGTGTCGGGTTGAGGTCCCGTGGTTAGTGTCGCGGACTCCTGAGTCAGAGTTCCTCGGTTCGAACCCACTCTACCACAATTTGATACCTATTTCTAATAATGAGCCGCTTAGGCTCACAGAAATAGTTTGAAATTGAAGAATTTTTTGTAAATAATAAAACCACAAATATTTCTTTAGTTAATTGTTTTTTTTTTTAATATCAGTTTAAATTTAGACCTAAAGATGGAAGCATAGCTTTCGAAACTAGTCGTTATAATAAAATAAACTCAAGTGGTAAAAAACAAGTGTTTTATGTTTTACAATTTCATCATGTCTTACCACAAAGTGAATGCTAAAACAATAAATAAAATACATGGAGTAAAAATTTTTTTGTAGTGGAAAAATGCAGAGGACGTATAGTTTATTGTGGATTCGGTCTGTTTCGTGGGTTCTGCACAGTCCTCTCGGAGAAGCGGATTGTGATGTCTTGCACCATCATGTTGGGAGTCAGGAACTCCTCCATGGTCTCTACGTTGGGTCGCGGAAGGCGGTCGAAGGGGAATCCCATGGATCTGCGGTCAGGGTACAGCTTGTCCTTGATCCCGCAATAGCTGGCTGCATCGGCGCATACACCATCCAATGATTGTTCAACCTGAGAAGGTGAAGTGTGATGAGAATTTTGAAAGATTTGATAAGTTTACATGTTTTATCTGTACATTTGGCATTGTGTCATCCCTTGGATCTCATCAGTGCGTATCTAGTAGGACTGATGGATCGGACGTTGTACATGTGATTTATAAATTATTATTTTTTATAAAGCGGAGGGCTGATCACCTTTCCTTAATGTGTTAACGATCATGATAACACTGCGTTTATATGATGCAGTGCCCTTTGCACCATTGTTGCATTGCTGAAGATGTTTGATTAAAGGTTACATCATAACATAACCATCCACAAATAAAATCATAAGGGTGTTTTTATTTGTTGTTGTAAGGAACAACCCGCAAAGTCTCTATTTTTAGAGGCTTGTCTGCAGGTAGGAAAGTAAGGATAGGAAGGTAATTGTGAGAAATATGTCACAAACTCCCAGACCAACGGAAAATAAATATATTTTAATTTTATTTTGTGTTTGGCAGGAATCTAACCCGCATTGGCAGTTTCGCAGTCGACCGTCTACCTAACTACACCACGGCGCCTGTGGATGGTACATTGCATTGCTGGCTTTTTTTGTGGTGTGGTTAGGATTTTTTGTTAGGTTGCAAGTTAGGGTTGTTTTTTCATTATTTGATTTATTCTTTTAGATGGGTGTTGCATTTATTATTTACCTTGCTTACTGTGTAAAAGGTTTATGGATCATTAAGAGGATTTTAGTTTGTTTTATTTTATGTGTTGGGAACAGGAGGGATAATCTAGTTTGGCCAAATCAATGATTTCTCAGCATTTGCTCATTGCTGGGAGAAAACCATGTAAAACTCCTAAGGAAAAGCCGGACTGTCATCAACAGGCCTTCCGTTCCGCTAGAAGAGGGTTAGACATTTTGCGTCAAAATCGGTGTTTAAAAAATTATGTGCAATGCATCGATACAATAGATGTCAAATAATAGTAGTATTTAACAAGTGAAATTATAATAAAAAAAAACTTATTGTTGATGCAAAATGTGGAAGGAAGATAACTAGCATATATAATGGGAAGTGTAAAATTACATCCCATGTTTGTTATGCTTATATTTACATTTTTAATTAATGTTTTACTTAGTAAATACCATTATTTCTTAAAATCTACTGTGACACGTGTTTCGATGCATTCCTCATTATTTTCAAGACCGTATGTATGAAAATGATGCGGAATGCATCGAAACACATGTCACAGTGGATTTTAAGAAAAAGTGGTATTTAATAAGTAAAAAATTAATTAAAAATGGATAGATTTTACCACAAAGTGACTGCCGAATCAATTAATGAACGTATACTTATATTTATAGTATATTTACCCTATCATTGTTGTAGTTAGAGATCATGACGAAGAGGACGCAAGGCATTCCTGTGGCGGTCCCGCGCGGAAGCAGGACATGCTGCGGCCAGCCACAGCCGCAGAAGTTGAAGGAGTCTTCACTCGTTCCTTCTCTCCCGATCTCCAGACTCCGGAACGTTCTCTCCCACGGAATAGTCACGGAGGATTCGTCCGACCGACGAGTGATGGTGCTGTTACCCGGCTGAACTGTTCAAATAAAAAAGATAATAATCTTATGGTTTCTTCTTCATGTTTTTACATAAATATTTATAACTTACATACATATGGATTTAAGTTTTGTACTGACATTTCTTGGTGGAAAAAGAATAAAATAACAATTCGCTCGCTCCTTCATAAATCAAAAAACTTGATTCCTCAGGAGAATGTTTTTAATGTTTGAAAATATAATAAAATGTATTAAAAATAAATATTAAGCCATTTATTGAACTTTTTACTATGCAACAGATCTTTTTAGGTAAAACCTGAAGATTTTTTCTCCATTTGAAAAATGAACTCCATTTGGTTTTGCATTATGTAATGTATGTGATTATTGACAGCCATTTTTGTAAATGCCTTAAATTTTCAACTTACTTGTTGTGAAGAATTTATCCATCTCAATGAACATCAGTCGGTGGTCCCGGAAGCTCCACGGAAGGCCGCGTTCATCATTCTTGGGCGCGATGAATATACGAACTGTTCCCATCTTAGCTGGACCAGAATTGTTCACTTGTATTCTGGAATGGAACCAATTCAAACACATGAGAATAGAAAGTAAAATGAAAATATACAAAACATGTGTTCGACTAATAGCCACTTTGATTGAGGCAAGAGCGGATACTTCTAGAACAAAATCTCAACTTCGAACCTCCGAGATGAAGACTCTCAGATCCATAACCGGAAACACATTGCAAGACCGAGTAAGAAATACCGATATCCGGAGCATGTGTAAGACGGAGGATATCGTGAGGTGGGGACGGCAACGGAGGGGATACTGGAATGATCATGTAAACAGAATGTCAGATTGACAGACTTCCTTTGTATCGCCCTTCAAGTAATCCCTGAAGGACGCAGACCCCCAGCCAGACCTCCGAAAAGGTGGAAAGACAGCTGGAAAGACAGTCAACATCCCAAGAGCTACAAGCAGAGGCACAAATAGATCCTTAGGATCTAGAAAAAGAAGAAGTTGAAAGTGGCTTATCATCGAATGTTATATGACAGGATAGTCAAATAATTGACCAGTGTGTGGTGGAATAAATATCAATATGATGTTGAACAGTAAACACTTCACAGTATATTCCCTAAAACCATTATCAACCATATGTATGATCTAAAAGAAACATCCATAGTTTGTCTCCATGTCTAATTTATCTAGTTTATTTATATTATTCATGTCTAACGGATATACGAGTATAGGAGTACCTGTATGTGAAGGGAGTGTGCGTCAAGTGAGAGGTTCTAACAAAGACTTCGCCTCCTCTTACGAAGTCCAGACCTCGGGAGAGATCAAGGTCACTCTGCATCCAATATGTCTCCAGCTGGTTGGGTTGTCCGCCTTCGGGAGTCATTTCTATCGATGTCAGGTTTATGTTCGGATTGGAAAGCTAAAAAAACATTACATTACATTTGATAAATAAAATATTTGATGTTTAAAAAAAATGTGAAATATAACTTACTAAATACCTTTGTTATAATTAACACATTTTAGACGGGAAAGGTATTACTACCCGTTCGGTCGATTGATGCTTAAGGACGGGAAGGGTATTTTTACCTTCCGCGCCGGCATCATTTCAAGGTCAGAAAAGAAGGAATTATATATTTAATGTTTTTATATCAATATTGTGTACCAATTTCATTGTTTAGGTCTTCACTATATGTATATAATTATGAATATGAACAAGTTTAAATATAAACTGTTTACATTTAAACCCGTTATATGGGTTTAAATGGAAGCATCTGTAGATTCATAAAGGAGTCATAACAACATATAATATATACTCAAAATGTAAAATAACAAGTGTTTTGTTTATAATTTAAGAAAAGTTGTTATTAAACCAGTCAGAAAATATATTTACCACAGTTGTTGAGTAACGTGGCAGAGTTCCTTTGTATGCTTGGAACATTCTGTCTACGAACGCATGCAGCCTGAAGAAAACGGGATCCCTTAAATCTGTAGCGGGATCTGCCATCACTCCGGGACGCTCCTATGAAAAGATTAAAGAAATTAGGAAGTCAGTCCTAATTAATTCTGTGGTCTAACAAATTTCATGGCATGTTTTAATACGGAGCTTGAAACAAACGACGTGCAGTCCGTAACATGCTCCTGCAGATTGACTGCAGGAATTGTGGTGAAATTTATTTTAAATATGCTTTAAAAGATCATATATCGGGTAAACTGGCGAAAAACATTAACTCAAATTCCCTGTTTGAATAATCCCTGTTCTTTCATGCTTTTAGCCTGAATAAAATACCTGCTATTAAACTTAAAGTTGAATTAACTTTTAAAACCACATATATACATGTATATGATATTTCAAACTACTTAGTGTATTTTGCCAGTTTATAGAACGTTGAAAAATTTTATAATATGCACCATTAAGTCAAAATTGCACATTTTTGAGTTAACATTTTTTGCCTGTATACCCATGTCATGTAACATATATATCCAGAGCTAGGTTAGGGTATATGCAGGCAAACGCTACATACCTTCTTCTACATTTCCAGAAATACTGCATTGAGGTTTATTTATTTCATCATATACATAATTACAAACAACAAATTATAATAATGTGCCCACACTGAGTTTTCCCGAGCCGAGGGCATATTTTAATTTTGTAATGTAAGAAAATTCTTTATGCATACAATATGGCTGAATGATGAGATCTATTGTATTTCAGATCAGCCCAATTCCATTTTCCACTTATGAAAAGCATTTTTATATTTAGTTTCTAATTATGACTTTATAGATAATGAAAGTAGTTTGTACAACTTTACTGCATAATCATCAAAGTTCTTTTGACCAAAAGAGGTATGTATTAGATTTTGTTTGATATGTTTCTGTGTATGTTACCATAAAGTGTGTTAATTGTGTTTGCGGACATTGCTGTGAGAGGCTTTCTTGTGTTATATGTGAGAGTTATTATCAAATGTATAAGTAGGGATAATTTTAGTATATAGTTATTTGACTTTCATAGGTTGTAATATGAAGAGTATTTAATCAAAGAATTAAGAATACCGGGCAGACTACAAAAAGAGATGGATTGACTGCTGGGAATCGACATTGCAGGAGGGTAATCCCTCTTAAAAACAGGCCACAAGTCCTACACCAAGAAGAAGATGAAGAAGAAGAAGATATTTAAGCAGTTTGTGGACTCCATAGACAGTGGATATGGATAAGCAAGTAGTAAATAGTACTTTGCAATAAATAAATAGTGAAATATGATTTGATTAGTTTGACTTACCAAGTATTTGTTCTCAGGATCGTGCACATATCCGATGAACAGATGTCCGAGGTTATGGAAGTTCCCATAGTAGGAAGGATTCATGCTGAGAGTTGAGGCCTCTATTAAGTTACCAAGAACATCAATGCCCGTTTCCTCAGTCAGAGGTATCAATTCCCCATTGGTCTGAAATTACAGTGAACCCATTATACATTTTTTAAACATATTTAATCAGTAAAACTAACCCTAAGCACTGCAGCACTAAGCCGCCATAAAGGTTTGGTAAACTAAACAAGTTCTGCCACTATGGCACCAAGAAAATAAATCTTTAATTCTCAATACTTTTCATAAATTGGTTTTTAACTTTTCAATATAATGAAACCTGAATCAAACAAGTACAATAAAAAAGTAATAAGTTTCAGAATTTGACTGAGTTGGAGGAATCCAGTGCAAAGGAAAAATCAAGTGCAAAGAAAGAAAGAAAAGAAAGAAAGAAAAAAAATCCAGTGCAATGGGTTCATCTATATTAATAAAAATATAATTACTAAAGGTGTCTCAACTTGAGATAAAACATCTATTGTTTTATATGAAAAAAAATAGAATTTGTTTTTTTTTTAATTACCTAACGTCCAAGTGACTGAAATCTAGCTACGGCTTATGCAATACCGCTTATCATGACCCTACTCAGGCTTCAAGTTTTTAAGCTTCATAGCCTATGCCTACTCGTGAGTGGATTCACTCTTTATGTTTAAAGTTACTATAATTTCATATAATTCATGAGTGAAAATTCTAGGCAAAAACAGTAGCTCCTGGCGTTTGGCTGGCTTATTTGATCGCTTTATACACCTCTGTATCGTTGACCATTCTACCTATTATTGAACTATACATAAATATTGGATTAATTTTTGGAACTTCTTGTTTTCCTATCTACTATTCCTCCTCTATTTTCTTTACTATGTAACAGAAATGACCCTCGTTGTCACTTGCATCATCTGTATCCCATCAAATATATTCTGCTCCTTACATTGGTCAAGAGCTCGGGACTAAATAACCAAGTCTTCATTTATTTAAATTATGAAGTAAATACTGCATTGATCCAATTTAAAAGAAAGATATATGTAAAAAAAATATATATACCCCCATCATGCTGCCGAGATTAATCGCGTCGTAAAGCCTCTTGATGGATGTTTCAAATTCATCAAGTGTGGCCACAATCTCATCGACATCCCTCCGCAGATCCTGGATTACCATGTTATCTTGACGGGGAGTCCATCCTCTAAAATATAAGAAAGGTCATAGATAATCTTTTGTAGAGAGCAAGAAGTATACAGTGCACTGCAAAAAAGCAACGTTGCATTTTTTGGAAAATCGACTTACATGGATCGTGCGGATTTTGAAAGTAGGCGACATATATTATGATAAGATGTTATAAAATAATAATATGTTAAGTTTGAATATTTTAATATATATTATGATCACTCATATAATCATTCTGATAAAAAGGTTATTTTAAAATTATTTAAAATTACAGACTTGTTAGGGTGGTTTACTGGTGACCTGACTTTACTGACTGTAAATTACATGAAGGCAAGGTAGTTAGAATTGTTTAATAAATACCTTGAAGCGATAAGAGAATCAAGTTTGGGGAAGTATCCTTCCTTGATTGGTTCCCTGAAGTTTAATGGTTTGACACGGGCCAAGTTATTTGCCAAACGTTCAAAGTTATATCTGAAAAATACACAATATATCATCATCCAAAATAAACATGACATAAAGTACGTATAAATAATTAGAACTGTTAAATGTGTAGAGAGAAGTGGTAGAAGTATATAAGATTTGGGAAAAAAAAACACATTTTTGTGTGGTTGTCAATCATGGGTAGAATTGGTGAATGTTACACGTAAAGCCATCAATTAAACAAGCTTATGACGGTCCTAAGCCTTGTAAATGCCCAGACTTCAATATTCTTCTTCATCGATGTTGAGATGTCAAAAAATAATACGATGATATTGTCCCCGTCATTGGTAGTAAGTGGATCGAAAAAGCCCAAACGATAGTCTGGAAAAAATTAGAAGAGGCCTACACCCAGCAGTGGAGAGACAGCTCAGAAAGAAAAATCTTCTTCCTGGCTACATCCCAGCTTATTGTCTTTATAGACAGCTGGGGTCAGATCTCCTCGTCCTCAGGTTGTAGGTCCTTCTGTCCTAGACAACGTCACCTAGGCCATGCCTTTAAATCATGTTATCTCTCTGCAGCACTCATGAATTTTTATCTGGATAACTTTGGAGGAAGATCCAAGAAAGAAGTATGATGAAAAATTAATTAATTAATCAAAGAAGTTGAATAAAGTACCTGGCTTGGATTTGTTCGTGCATGTAGTAGAAGAGTTCTCCCCTTCTATCCTTGTTCACTACGGCTGGATTGGTTGACATGAAGGGGTATACAAGATGCCAATGCCAATGGTGAAGGTTGAGACCGATGTCCTCTCTCCAGTAGGCAACGCGGTGCTCTTCATCCAAATCTGAAGCTGTATAGTCTCGGGGAACGACAATCGGTCTCTGCAGGAAAAGAATAACAAACCCTGATTGATTTATTGTCATATAGATAAGAGCAACAGTGCTGCAATCAACAACTCATAATTATTTATTCTATCAGACGCTGGATTATTATTTAATTATCCTAGCATAAAACAGTGGGTGATTAACCACTTTCAACTTTTAGTATTAATTTAATTAAGTATACCAACTGAAGTGCAGGACATATCACTGTGTGATACTTACCCTCAGTTCAGGTGGAACCAGATCGGCTTCTTCTCTTGCCCTCTGGAATGCGGAAGAATCGATGAAACGATCCGGGAAGGATTGCACCAGTGTTGGGACAGAGATTCCCTTAGTGTCCATTCTGAAACAAATAAATGAATGGTCAAATCATGTCATTGGTTTATTTATATCAAAACTTTTAGTGATATCTCAACATGGATGAGGAAGTTTTTGTTGGGATGGGAATATGGAACAACCTCATACCTATCATTGGATGGTTTAATTAATCAATTTGTTTGAAGGAGAACACAAAGCTTTTTGAAGAACATTTTATAATAAAATTCACATTCAGATCAGGGTTAAATATCACTGATGTACAGTAATGATTTTTTTATTTGTTTTACGTGAATTCAAACTATTACCTGTGGATCAGTGCGACGGAGAGACAGAAGTTAAACATGCCTGCATTTATGCGGTCCTTGCAGAAAAGAGCGGTTGACAGAAGATTTTCTTGATCCGAACAATCTATGATTCAATAAAAACACATTAAATATATGAAAGACATAATATTATATTTTGTCAATTGTTTTTAAGATATTGTTCCGTTGTTTTTAATACTTTTAGTCAAGATGATGAACAAGAGTAATAAGAAGGAAAGTGCAAAGGTAGATGATGGTAAACTGAACTCCCCATTAACACGGGAGATACAAACCCGCTACAGGGCAGAAAGTGTTGTTTTTGCATTTTGAAGAAAAGGTATTGTTTAGTTTTTTTTTTTAAATAAACTAATATTTTTCAAATGGAGAAAAAACCTTCAGGTTTTACCTAAAAAGATCTGTTTGTCGCACAGTAAAAAGTTCAATAGGTGGCTTGATATTTGTTTTCAATACGTTGTATTATATTTTTGAACTTTAAAAAAGTTTTTTGATTTATGACGTTCTTGGAAGGAGTGAGCGATATGCTAACCACAAAACGAAATTAATTTTTTACTGGCCAACGTGAAAACATGGATTCTGAAGTTACCTAGTTGCATTACCCTACAATATAATCATTTAAATGTATTATTAATTTGACCACATCGTGATTAGTGCAATATGGTTGTGGTCTCTGAAAAAAATTACTTCCACTTACACTTCCTGTGATATACCACCACAAGAAATTTATTTTAAGAATAATATCGATAATATTTACTCAAACAGTAGGATAAAAATACATCATCAGATAATTATCAGACAATTAAAATACAATACAAAAATAAATTTTGGAAACTAGTATTAAAATTATTAAATATGTTAAATTAATTTAAAAAGTACCGTAGAACACGGTTACTTGAACTTTGATGTGTTACTTGAGTTCAGTACAAAAAAAGTCATTTAAATCTGTATTTGGTCTACAATAATGAACGTATTGTGTCAATAAATGTCACCTGTCAGGGAAACAATGAATCATGTCGATACTTTCATTATTATAGACCAAATACAGATCAAAATATTTTTTTGTACTGGACATCAAAGTTCAAGTAGCCCCGTTTTACGGGATCAATTTTGAAGTAGAAAAACAAACTATTGTAAATATTTCAAATGTTATAATTTACATTGGGTAAAAGTTGTACATTTTATTATTATTATCAGACGCTGGCTTATTCATCCTATGGATGATATATCAGTATCTCTCTCAGCTTAAGACAAAGCATCCATCGTTGTTTATACGAAACAAGATGCAAGTCTAGCATCCTAAAGCTTGGGAACTGCCATTTGGCTTACTTAAGTGATCACTTTTTACACTTGTGTAACATTTACCATCCTGCCCATTATTCAACATCTATATTGCATTCATTTTTGAAAGATGTATGTATACATTGTTTTTGTGTGTTATATGTGGACAGAAAAGATTTCAAATATTATCAAGAAGACTGAATGACAAATATCATCACAAGACCCCATAATTAAACTAAAATTAACACTTTTTTTTTAATCCTCTTTATGTTAAAAATCACAAATCCTAGTTTGAAAAATTGTTTAGTAAAATACCTTCATAAAAAATAACAAAAATGTCTTTATTATTGAAATATTTTTTTATCATTAGAAAATATTATCATTGCATTTCATTGAGAGTTTATTTGTTTCAACTTTTTATTCTTCTTTTAAAACTTACTATCCATCTGTCATTTATCCATATCTAATTGTGTATATGGCACTGTATCGTATTGAAACAGTGCTTTCTTAATTGTCAATTACATGAAGCCAAGGTGATCAGTCTTACGCTTCAGGTTCTAGTCCAGGGTAATATTAAACATATATTGCAGTGAAATATTACTGATATTTATTTTGTCCCACCTGGGAATTGAACTCAGGACTTCCAGCATGGTAACCAATCATGTTGATCATTGTACTACGTAGGTAGACAGGGACAGGGATATTATATATAATTTTTAATTTAATTCATATACTACTTTTGGTCAAAGAACTTTGATTATTACTCAATAAAGCTGTATAACCTGCTTCCATTATCTATTAAGTCATAAAATAATGAAACTTTGTACAAAACAGCTAATAATAATTGGATAATGGAGGTGGGTAGATGTGAAATGGATTATTAACTTGGTAAAAATATATTTTAAAATGTGTCCTCAGCTTGGGAAAACCTAGACAGGGCACATTATTGTAAAACTTGAATTATTAGTACATCAATGATGAAAAACAAATGATTATTTATTGAATGTTTTTCGCAGATATTTTGTGGCACATTTTATAAACTTTATAAAATTAAACAACTTTGTTTAAACCACTTTTTTATTATTATTATTAGTACACTTTAACCAATAAAACTCAACTTTTTTTTGTTATAAAAATAACCTTTTTGGAGTTTTTAAATCATATTTTCATATGGTGTACGGAGTGTGTGGAAGTTTTTGATAAGGAAATGTAATTAACTATGAGTACTTTAATGTTTTTTTTAAGTATTTTAATATTTTAGAATTTAATAAACCGTGATGATGACAAGGTTCTTGTCGAAACCGGTTTGGTTAAAGTGTACTAATAATAAATAAAAAAAGTGGTTAAAACAAAGTTGTTTAATTTTATAAAGTTAATAAATTATTGAATAAAATAACATAAATCTTACTCATTAGAATGTTTATGAGTTCATTGGCACATCTGCTGTGACGAGGATTAAAGACGGTGAACCCCTCATCTCTCCCAACTTGCATAGGTACTGACAAATCAACTTGGGGCACTTCCGTAACTGAAACATGTTCTTCCGTCTCCCCAAAGCGATTGGACAATGTAGTTCCAATCGATTGGTACCGATCGGTCTGGAAAAAAACAAAATTGATTAATAAAAAAAATTCATGTGCCTTAGGGCGATTGTCCACTATCCGGAATTTGACCGTCCGGCAGTCCGGTTTTGAAAAATGAAAGCGACTACGACAGTTTAACGTGATCGAATTTACGCGCAACGTATTCACGCACCGATCAAGAGCACCGATCCGAAAAAATATTGACGAAAGCACAAGCCAATCCAAGCCAACGTGACGTGCCGGACGGTAAAATCCTGTGTAATTCCGTGTAGTGGACAAACGCCCTTAGTGTACAAACAGAGAATTTTTACCTGTAAATCATGAAAAGGAGTCTAAGACAGTGGTTCCTAAAAATGGCTTTGCAGAAAATTCTATGGATAAGCCAAATTTCTCATTAGTAATTAAAACCAAATACAGAAATAAATTGGAATAAGAATCAGATCTTTGAATTATAATAACAAAGGGAATCAAGACATATTTTTCCAAAATTAGTCAACAATTACAATCACATTGTTACCGTTATTTGTTTCATTTAAAATTAATAAATAAAATTAAAATAACGTCAAAAAAATTCACAATTTATATAAATTTATTGTAGATCAGATTTTTCATTTCTTTATGTACTTATATGAAAAAAACTGTAATTTTTATAGTAAAACTAACTGTGATTAACTTTCCATTATTATAAAAATAAATAATGCTAACTGTACCCAGGCACGCATTACTGTGGCTTTGTCTAGTTAAATAGAAAAAAAAGAAATGAGCAAATAAACACGCATTATATTTGTATTAAATGTGTGTCTTAATTTCAAAGCAATCAAAAAGTATCTTAAGGAGAATTCGGATTTTGAACAAACAAAAATTAACATCTCTACTTATTTAGATAGATAAAAAATATGTGAGGTGTGTGCATTCCTAATCAGTATATATATGTACTACAGTACTATTTTGTCGTTTGAAACGCATTAGTTTTTGTAAATAAAATGTTGATAAACGAACACTACGTAAAAAATGACAGACATTTGTACAGGGAAGTGTGTCATTTTGGTGTACCATTGTCATTTATATATGTTTTAAATAGACCCTGCTTAGCGCTGATTCTTTTAGTCTGCCATTTTGCTGGCACAGATTACTTTATAGCATTTATTTAAAAAATCTGCCTTACTCACCAAGTAAGCCTGAGGAACATCGAATACCACATTTTCTTGCCCTTTGATAGTGAACACCGGTTCAGAGGGCCTATCGAAGAGCAGTTGGATGCTCCGGCGAGTATTGGCAGACATTTTTTTCCAATAAACTACCTTTTTTCTTAAGAGGTTCAATAACCAATTGGTGGATCAAGAATGTAATCGATTGCTTAAATAAAGTATATTGACCAAATAACAACATTTCCTCAGAGGAGTTGAGTGCAAAACCACAAGCCAGTAATATTATTGTTTCCAGTAAGGTGGTCAAGAAATATCCTAACAAATATGATTTAAAAAATTATTAATCTCTTGTATATCTCAGATAGGTATATTGTATTATTTGGTTTTGTAATTTGAAAATTATTTCTAAGATTATTTCATTGATTGTCTTTCTCACTTTTTAATTATATTTCAGACTATATTATAGTCTTTATATAATCATAAAATAAAAAAAAAACTGATAAAAAATTAGCAAATATAAAAAAAAAACTAATTAGTCTGAGGTCTAGAAGGCCATAAAAATACATGTATTTGAAATATTAGTTGTGTTTCTTATTTTTTTACTGTTTAAAAAAATATATTTAGTGTAATTTTGAATTCAAATTTATTATTTCATTACAATATTTAGTAGAGGGTGAAGCGTATGCAAAAATTAATCATTGAATACTGTGACTTATAATAAATTATATAGTATTTAAAATAACAATAAGAAAATTTATTATAATATTATGTTGTAAACAAGTTACTAAGGCCTACAAAATATAACATGAGATAGGTGACATTTGCAAATAACTATTGTTTGGTGCTCTTCACCTTCAACTACATATTCTCTCTCCGACTTACAAATTGTTACTTGGGCTGAATGAACAGTATGTAGCCTCATTCTACATGAATCCAACAATTATTTTTTATGATTTGTATTGAATGTAATCAACATTATGCATAATTTCTCAGTATAAGTAATATGTATTAATTGTTGGATCGCAGAACTGATCAGCTTCCCTTAATATAATAATTAACGATCAAGTCAGCACCGTATTGATTCAATTACAGAAGAATAATAAGACATCATTATAAAATGGACCAAATGATAGTAATTCAGTTTTACTTTATAATTGATTCATGTTGTTAATATTTATTATTTTAATGTGAACGTTATGTGGTAGGAATCCGTTTGTGGTCAATATTATAATTCTGGTAGAGAGGATGTTGTTATCCATTGATAATTGATTTTTAATATGGGCGAGAGCGGAGTGCAAACAATCTATATTTTAATTTCATGAGTTTCATGTACATGTATTCGATAGTATATTTATCAGGTAAAAGCTCGATAACGAATAGATACGAATTTTGTCACATATTTTAAGATCAGCTCTTTACCCATATAAATATTTGAAAATCGTATATTAAGTGTCTAGGTAGCGACTTTTTAGAAAAAAAAAAAAAATACATATTTTTAGACCATCAAAAAAACTAAAAAAAAATAAAAAAATTGTTCAAAAACTCAAAAATAATTTTTAAAAAATAATTCAAAATACAGTACACCGATCCCGGATAGATGTAAAAAAACCTTTTAATCGATTTCCCGGGTAATTAATACCACAAAGGATATAAGAAAATCCGTACCTTTCCGAACCTCCCTTTTGATAAATCACACCGAAAAGGCCGTAATTTTTTTATTATAAATATTATGACGACAAAGAAATAAAAGAAAGGTTAACAAGTTATTGTATTTTACAAATATTTTAAGCCATAAACATGAGAAATAAGTGAAATACTGTTATTCTTTCACTGCGGATAACAAATGTGTTTGGCCCTCAACACGTGTTTCGACATTATAACTATTATTGTGAAATATTTTTGTTTTTATAAAATATTTTTTCAATGACTCAAGTGTCTCAAGCTAATCGGACCCCGGAAAATCGAAAAGGTTTTATATTTACATATTTATTATTAGTATTTATATTTACATATTTATTAACAATATGAGTAGGTACCAATTTGAATAATAAAAAAGGAGTTTGAATTTTCATTTTTAACCTCAAATTAACAATGATATGAATAGTTTAATAATTAACTATTGAAAATTGCAAACTGTACATTACTAATGGTATAAACATAATAAACGGTAATGAAAATCAACCATTTAAAATTTTACACGTCAACTTCTAGATAATGTAAACTTATCTGGCCGTGTATAAATTTACGCATCGCCTTCTGTTGTTTTATTTTAATTTGTAAACGTCAAATAGTGATCAAACAAATAACACGGAAGGGCAGTGACATTCGATTGCCGGTTGCAGTTTATATATCGATAATATCGTTAAAAGTTTTTTTTTGCATAAGCTTACATTATTTATTAAAAATGTTCGTTAAGTACCTGCTACTAATCGGTTTCCTCTATGTATTGCAAGTTTTCGAATGCGCTGCATGTACAGGTTGCATCGAGCTAGATGAATATACGTTTGATAAAGTTATCAGCAAATTTGAGGCATCTCTAGTCAAGTTCGATGTGGCTTTTCCTTACGGAGACGAACACGAAGCGTACGGAAGAATTGCCAAAGATGCCAAGGCTCATGACGATCTACTAATAGCGCAAGTAGGGGTTAAAGACTACGGCGAAAGGGACAATGAAAAACTGGCTAAACGATATAATGTAAAAAAGGAGGATTATCCCGTTACTAAACTGTTCCTACGCGGTAAGAGCGAACCGGTAACACTAACGCAGAAGCCTTTGACAACTGATATTATCCGGAAGTTTCTGAAAGAACATTCCGGAATTCATCTGAGTTTCCCGGGCTGTATTCCGAGTTTAGATAAATTGGCCCTGAATTTTGTAAAAGCCAACGCTGATGATAAGGCTTTACTGCTGAAGAAAACTGAAAATACTGTGGCCAGTTTGAAGAATCAGGTTTGAACTAATTTCTTGTATTATTTGTGCAATATGGTTTGTGTCAGAACTGTTTTGGTTGACTCTTGGCAGTTATGTGTACTCATTTAAGTTATAACTAGTAAACTGTTTAATTTCTTCCACTCCTAATGCAATGGAAAATGCCAGAGATTTCACGAGGCGGGTTTTATTTTTCTCAGTATGGACTGATTTTTCCATATCTTTTCTAGACTAAAATAATAAACCCTTACCGCACCCCAATGGTGCATAGGGCACTGCTTCATATAAACGCAGTGTTATCTCGATCATTTACACATGAAGGAAAGGTGATCAGCCCTCCGCTTCAGGTTCCAGTCCAGGGTAATATTGAATAAATATTACAGTGAAAAAATCACTTATATTTATTTGACCCCCCCTGGGAATCGAACCCGGGAACTCCAGAACGGTAGCCAAGCGTGCTGACCATTACACTACGGAGGTGGAGGTGGTTTCTAGACTAGTCATCTCAAAGATGAGATTAATAGTCAAGTTATTTATTGATTTGGCGTTTAATTTGTAGAACTCCATTTTAGTTTATGTATTAATTAAATCAAACACAGAATTTTTGATTCTACTAAGTCAAGTTAACACTGCGTCAATTTGATGCAGTTCCTCGTGTACCATTCACAACTAAGGACGGGTGTTTTTTACGCCTGCGGAGCAATGGAGACGGGATTCGAATTGTTTACATATATTTTAGACATTAACAAAGAGATTGTTACATAATATACATATAAAAACATTGAATAATTCCTTCTTTTCTGACTTTGAAATGAGGCCGGCGCAGAAGGTAAAAATACCCTTCCCGTCCTTAAATTTGTCGATTGAAGAATCGAGCGAACGGGTAGAAATACCTTTCCCGTCCTTAGTGTTATTTATTACGCTCTGATTATATTTTGCCTCCGCCTCTGTAGTGTAATGGTCGGCACACTCAGCTACCGTTCCGGAGGTCCCGGGTTTCGTTTCCCAGGGGGGGGGTCAAATAAATAAAAGTAATTTTTTCACTCTTATATTTATTTCATCTGTCCGCCTCCGTGGTGTAATGGTCAGCGTGTTTAGCTACCGTTCTGGAGGTCCCGGGTTCGATTCCCAGGGGGGGTGAAAACAAATATTAGTGATTTTACACTGTAATATTTATTTATTATTACCCTGGACTGGTTTCTGAAGCGCAAGAGTGATCACCTTGATCAAGTAATGATCAAGATAAGACTGCGTCAATTTGATGCAGTGCCCTATGCACCATTGGGTGCAGATAAGGGTTATGAGTGATGATGATTTATTTCATATTACCCTGGACTGGTACCTGAAGCGGAGGGCTGATCACCTTTCCTTCATATGTTAACGATCAAGATAACACTGTGTTTATATGATGAAGCGTACTATGCACCGTTGGGGAGCGGATAAGAGTTTGAAGACGATATTTTGCCTTCTTGGTTTATAAGTTTATTTATTTCCAGGATGAAAAAACGGGTAAAATCTATCTCCTAGTCATGAAGAGAATATTGGAAAAGGGGGAAGACTTCCTGGAACACGAGAATGACAGATTGAAGAAGTTGCTAGACGGGAAATTGTCAGAAGACAAAAGAAAGGAAATCCATACCAAAATTAACATACTCAAGAGCTTTGCAGAATTTGAAGAGAAAGATCCAAAGGACGAACTTTAAATCGGATCACAATTCCATTTGTTCCTCCGATAATATGCTGTGGCAAATCATTCCAAACTATGTATTTTAGAGTGAAGTTCTTATTTTAATATTTTTAGTAGTGCAATTATTAGCATAACTGCAAATTTTACCTATGCTAATGTGCAAATGCAAATAGCCGCAAGTTAAAAACAATAGTTTTGAGATAAACGAGTTTATAGTTAACTTAAAATTATGCTTTTTACCAAAACATGTATCAAATTAATACAATTTTGCGGTTATTTGGATTACAAATATCTTGGTAAAGGAAAGAGATAGAGCAAAATCGGTGATCGTATATGATAGAGGCCAGTTATAAGAATGTTTTGAGCCATGTTACGGCTAGTTGCGTTTACACATTAGTGCAGTGTGTTTTATAATTAGTTACATCGTAATAATTTGGTGACCCTATATTTTATTATTTATTTATTTATGTTTTTAACTACTTCACGATTTTCTTGTTCTCAATGTATTTGACATTTAAAAGCAACAAATCAAAATGTATTTTAAACTCTTTATAACGTTGAAGTGGCAATGTCCAACTAGAATGAATTCCTTAGCCAAAAAAAAACCTACAAATTCATAATGGGCCAATAATAATTGCTGTTTGATCTTTTATCAATTCTGTTTTTTTTTTTAAATATTGTTAAACATATATTTTTTTAATTAACACATTTCGGACGGGTGTTATTTACGCCTGCGGACAGCTGGCGATGGGATTTGATAATTATGTCAATGACTTGGCACGATCAGATCAATCAGAACCTAAAATCTGGTGGTGTCAAAAGTCTGCGTAATCGGAGGGCATGTATGACTAGATGTATGAATGTGAAGGAGGCGAGGAGTGTATGTCAGGTCAGAAGAGTGTGGCGTTTCATCCTTTCTGCCTACCCCTGTAGTAGTAAAGACTTTAACAAAGAGATTGGTACATAATATTCATATAAAAACATAAATATGTAATTCCTTCTTTTCTGACTTTGAAATGAGGCCGATGCGGAAGGTGAAAATACTGTGTCTGTCTTATCATCAATCTAATACCTTTCCCGTCCTTAGTGAGTACATAATTGTGTTAGTTATTATATATACTAGTATTTTGAATTAGTGATTTTAAGTCAATTTTTTTTAAACATCTTTTATTAGTTAAGATTAAAAATTATTTGTGTAAAAAATATGCAGAAATGCAAACTATATATGTAATGCTCCAAAATGTCCACTTTAACCGCAAATAAACAGAGTTTGCGATTGGTACTAGTAGTTTGTGTTTGTATCACATCAAGTATCAGTTCGAACTCCATCTAAATTGAAGTGGATAACATATGCTCGCGGTAGTTGCAAGCTACATGACAGGTTCCTGATGACATTTCACAAAGTAATTGATTTTTTAGATGTTATGTATATACTTTATTAAGTACCGTAATAGAGCCATTCATGCAACAAACAGGCGGTATAAAAATTGTGTGAAAAAATAACATTTACATGTTTATAAATAATAAAAAGTTGATAAAAATACAGTTTTATTTATTATCTGAGTATTGTATAATGTACATAGGAATGTTAATTGAATACATATAATAAATTGTAGATTAAAAACACGGTTTGCAGCCAATGAGACTTTGTTTTGCTATAGTAAAATACGGATCCAAAAATAAATCTAATCATTCATAAATTTCTGAAGAAATAAATACAGCAGGGAGGTGTAAAATAAGTATGTTTGTCGCCTAGGTATGTGTAAACATTATTGTAAAACAAACTTTTCAGTTATTAAGAAATTTAAAAACAAATCTTAAAGCTAAAGTATTTATAAGGATACTTAAAAAAAACTTGGGAAATGAACAAAAAAAATTATGCATAGCACATATTATTTGTTGCCATTGATGATATTATTTACACAGCAACCAAAAATATTTAAAAAAAATCATACATTGGCAGTGAAAATTTCATATTTTATTATGGCAACAAAATGTGTAGTCAGTTTACCCATTTGACTGCTAGGTGTATATAGCAGTGCCCAGCATGCTGCAATGTTTTTAGCAAATACATGTTAATACTGTCGTGATTATCCCGAGAAATGTCTCTGCATGTCCCAATATTGACACCGTCAAAAATGCTTATCAAGCTAGTAAAATGAGTAGCAAAGTTGTGGTGCGGAAATTATGTATGGCTGGCAATGAAAGCACAGAAATTTGAAATGTGCCAGTTAAAATATCTATGTAAGTCATATCAGAAATAAACTAAATAGGGTTACATGTAAAAATAAATCACTTCTCACTATGACTGCAATATGGCGAAGTTTAAAAATATATATTTCTGCCGAGTTAATAAATATATTTTTTTGCGACATTTTAGTAATTATGCAACGTCATTGGACATATTAAAACATTATAAACCATATTTTATGCACATATATTTTATACAAAGAATATATCGTTAAAATTCAACAAGGCACATTGAAGTTTAATTGGACCCATCACATACACATGCGTACAGAGGTAAAATATAGTATGTTTTACATATTCAGCGAAAGGTAATTTTTTGTCTCCTCAAATCTGCTGACATATCCGCCGATATCCTGCTAACGGTGAGTGACTTATTGCAAACTAAAATGAATCGGAGTTCTTTTTTTAAAATACTAATAATAAAAATAATGACTATTAAATATGATGAAGTAAAACAATATATAAATTGTTGGAGACATTCATGGAGTACTTCGGTTGAAAGTTTGACCTATCAACAAAACATCTATATTTTTTTCAAAGTTTTGTACTGACATTTCTTGTTGGAACTGCATTCTATAGAATAAAATGAAACTTTAAACTCGGTTGCTGGTCAAATAAAATTCATCTGGAAAAAACTACATAGTTGTTATTTTATTCTATCTATAATTTTGTTTTCAACGAGATCTTTAATTTTTACTTGGTAAATACAACTATTCAAATGGTGGTATTTACCAAGTAAAACTTAATTGCAAAATGCATAGATATTACCACAAAGTGACTGCCCATTAATTAAGGAAAAGAAGAGCTTAATCCCCTATATCTTACGGTCATCTAGTTATCATAAATTTTTTAGCAAATTATTGCCACTCTGAAAAACATGATAAAAATCAATAAATCAATCAATTTTACCAACATAATGCAACCTAAAAATTTAAACAAACTTCATAGCCCTCCATATGAATCATCACTTTAAAAGGTTTTTTTGTTATCAATAATACTAATAATTACCATTTATTTGACTCTTTTTAATTCCCACTGATATGATGTGAGATGAAAAATATATATTTTTACTCTCAAAATATCAACACACGCGAAACCTATTGTAAAAATTGGGAAAAACTGATGGCACAATGACAAAAATGCGTGACATGACAGGAATTTTTTGACTGCTTTTCATTACGCTAAAAATTAATTGTTAATCGAATTGTAGAAAATACCCATTTGCAACTCTGAATTTTATCATATTAAGTTTTCTGTAACTTTTCATAATATAAGACGAAACATGGATTAATGCGGCGTTATCTTCATCATAGATCACATGGTAACAATTATTTATACAAAGAACATTAAAATTTAAAGTTGACCTATGCGGCATCAAACCTGGGACATATTTGTAGTGTAATATGCTAACCATACACAAATACAAAAGAGGTAATAATACATAGAACAAAAATTTATAATACCATAAAAAAATAGCACTATATCGATGTAAAATACAAAATCTAAAATTAATTGGTTTGAATTAAATTTAAAAATGTATAATGATGCCCTTGTAAAAAAAGCGACATTTCAATATTAAAAAAAAATTTAAAAATGTTTTTTTTTTAAATGGCAACATTCGCATTTTTTGTTTTATCAATAAAACAATACAATTTTGCCAGCATATCACTTTTAGAGGTACCTTTCCCTAGCTGAGAAATCATGCTTTTTTAAAAAAAAGAATTAATATTGAATGATTTACAATTTGTGTGAAAATATGAGATTTTTTTCGTATATACTATGATCATTTTCTAATGTGACATTTGATTCTCCGGGGTAACACAATAAAAAATGATATGCTTAAAACACTTACAAATATATATTCATAAAAAAAATAGTCACATTATTTTACATCACAATACATACTGGATAAATGGTAAGAGTCACATACTCTAATTCGCTGTTTCTTCGGTTTTCACAGAAAGTTCGGCGAGCTTTAGAACGACGCCTTCCTCGTTTTTATGATCATCGGCCTGCTTTTCCAGGGTTTTTTCTTTTGTGACGGGATCTAAGATTTCTTTGGGAGTGTCACTCTTCTTTTCATTTTCGATATTCTCCTTTTGGGACGATTGCGAGTCTTCACTTTCCACCGAGTCGGATAAATCCTTGGAGGAATTCAACTCAGAGTCGTTGGATTGGTTTAAATCGCTACCGTTGTATAAACTGCACCTCGTTCGGACAATTTCTTGCGCTTCGGCAAACTTAGTTTTCCATATTGTGGCGTCTAGGGAAAATATATTTATTATGATTGATTCATCTTATACAACTAAATAAGAATTCATCTAGCAGTATGATTTGAAAATACTAGTTACCGGTGTTGCCGCTTCTCTTTTTAAGTCACAAAACAAAATATCAAAATAGGGCCACGAAAATGGGTGAATCACATCATTCAAAGACACTTAGTGCCAAGAGTGTAAGCGTAAGAACAATTTACATCATACTTACGATATTTTATTATTTATTATTATCGGACACTGGATTATTCACTCAATGGATGATATATCAATGTATATTTCAACCATCGACACACACTTTAAGAACAGTGTCCGTCGATGGTTGCTTCTCGTTGGAAGGGACAAGGTGTAAAGTGATTTAATCAAAGTCCAGGTGTAATTATTTTATTGTAAAACCTTTATGCTGTAAATTGTTATTGTATCTATTGTATGTGATGTATATAATCTAACAATTAAAAAAATTAAAAATTATATTAACATGCAAGTTTTTCGGCCAACACAGGCCATGCCTAAAGAGCCGTAATACACATAGTAAAAAAAATGTATGAATCTATGAAATAAATAAATATATTATAGGTGTCTTAAGACACAGCATCTATGTATTGTTTTTAAACGAAGGACAACAGAAGTCTGAGCATCCCAGGGCTTACAACCTTGCATTTGGCTGGCTTAAGCGTTCACTTTAAATAAGGCAAACATTACACAAACGTATCAAGTGATCCTTTAAGCCAGCCAAATGCCAGGTCACAGCTCTGAGATGCTCAGACTTGCATCTTCTTTGGTATGAAAATGATAGATGCTGCTTCTCTAGCCAAGACGTCTTTGATACATAATCGTACTTACTTTCAACATTGCCAAATTTGATGGCGAGGAATTCCTGCTTAGCAGTTTCATCTGCGAAATCTCCGTACGTTGTCCAGTTGAAGGCACGATCAGATTCAATGTGAGGGTTGAGTTGCGTGTCAGCGGTGATGTAGTGATTGGCACAGATTTTAAGAGTTTTGTCTCTTCGCATAACGACACGTACAGTGTTCTTCTCCATGTGACGGAGCAGTTTGACATCACCGGTACCACGTTCCTAAAAACACAATTCAAATAAAATATATTTAACTCTTACCACTCGGAAGGCAAGACATTCTGGCCCGTATGATTCTAGTAGGCAGCTCCGTGGGCCACAATGTCTGGCCCGGCGCAGGTATAACTTTAATCATTGATTTCTCTATCACCCAAGTATATTCTACCAAAAAATATTTCAGATAAATTAACTGTATTTATCTGAAATATTTTTTGAAATCTTAATTAACATGGTCATACGAATTGCCAGACAGAGTGTCCCAAAATTAGGGAGCCAAAATATTTATTTTAATGGTAGAAAAACATCACATTTTTTTGATCAGAGTAGCTGATCAGTTATAAGAAAAAATGGTCAGAGTCAAAAGGGTTAATATCTATTAACACACTTCACGGGAAAGGTATTTTCTACCCGTTCAGTCAATTGATGCTTAAGGATGGAAAGGGTATTTTTACCTTCTGCGCAAGCCTCATTTCAAAGGCCAAAAATAAGGAATTATCCAATGTTTTTCTATGAATAATCAAATATAAATCAATCTCTTTGTTTAACTTTGTCTTAACTATATTAACATAATTATTAAATCCCATGGCCAGCGGTCCGCAGGTATAAAAAAATACCCATCCAGCATGTGTTAACCCATTGTTATCGGGTGGTTTTTTCATCAAACCCTGATCGTAATTATACTAAATTATGACAGTCTGCCGCCCAACCCTTAGTATACTAATAACAAGTAACCACAAACCCAATTCCCATCTGTGCAATGTTTTTTAGCGTCTCTTGCGTTCTACTAAAAGTAAGCAAATAGAACCCTTATAAGCGTCTATAATGTAAAAAAATCATAAAAAAATCTTTCATTCTTTCAAAATTTTATTTTTACACAAATAACAAATCGTAATAGTTTTATTTTAATGACCTGATGATGGAATGATTTTCCGAAACCGGTAGTCACGAATAAGTGTTTATAAAAGTGGTATTGCACAAAGTTAACAATGGATGATAAGGATGTTTTATTACCATACCAAATAGTTATCAATGCTTTGAATATACAAAATATGATAAAAATAAAATCTGACATTGAATTATACATTTTAAACGGAATGCCAGATGGGTAAATATTGTGATTACCTTCCATTCACGGTCGGCTTTATCGAAGCGATACAGCCTTGCTCGCAATTTACACAATTCTTCTTCATCCTCTTCGTTCGTAGAAACCGTTACAAGTGGCAACTTGACAATTGGCTCGAACTGAGGATCGTGCTCCGCATCAGTTCCATTGGTCTCGATATTACTCGAAATAGGAATGACTATTTTAAACTGCAAAGAAATTCGCGAATTATTACAACTGCCATAAAAAACATGCTAGGTTATAACAATATAAAACATTCATGAAACGACGCATTTTGACACTTATACAAACAAACGGGGCTCTGATTACTTACGGTTTCCGACATGTTTCGTATAGATCTTCAAAGCGATATTAAGTACAAAATACAATGAACTGACACTCTCTTCGGATCGTTATTTCTGTTTTTACAAAAATATTAACGGGCAGCAAAGGAACAAACAAAACCACTCGTGCGAAATTTAAATTTTGATATTTCCCAAATACGCAGCGACGTCAATCGACATAACGAACTTTTTTGAATCACGGGGTAATTTGTAACATTTTTTTACGGGTACCTACCTACCTACCATAAATATAATAGTTTTGGACAATTTATATTGCGCCTATATATTTGTATACAGATTACCTTATAACTAAAACAATAAATGTTGACAATATTTTATTTTGCGTTTGGACAATACGTTTAAAACGCATAATAAAAACAAATTATGCCTATGAAACATTTCAAAAATTCTTTGTCCCCCATTCGATCTTAAAATCTTTTTAATTTGCCTAAATAAATATAATGTGAAAATTTTAAAGTCATTAGATATGATCCATGACTAGATTGGGTAAATGGTCGTATAATTGGAGTTGTGGGTTTAATTCTTGCTTGGATTTAGTTCTAATGGTCTGATGGTTGTAATGCAATTTCATACCATATTTCTTTATCTTTTCTCTTCCATCCGCAGACAAGTTTCCAAAATAAAGAATTTACGGCACAAAATAGATATCAATTCAACTACCGTAAATAATTTTTCGTAAAATCACAATTTCGTCCGTGAAATCTGCCAACATTTTTAGTGCGTTGATATTTGCGTCAATCTTCAAGAACGGACACATTTGAAATGTAAATCATGTTGTGATAGTATACAATAAGCGGAATAATGAAAAAAAAAGTTCCTGTCCACTAAAAGCCAAATCATTGAAAAAATATCTCAAATAATTATGCAAAATTATTATTTCACCTTCAATTAAAATCTTGAAAAATGTATTTAATAAGAAAAAAATCTTATTTTGAGAAATAAAAAGACTTTGTGTTTTGATCCACTCACATTTTTATTAACCAACTAGTTTCCGCAACAACCTGTTGCCCTCTTCAGGGTTTAATTTATATTGAAACTTAATTGGATCAAAACAGTCTTTTTATTTCTCAAAATAATATATCAATATAATCCACAAAGTTAATGCTTTCAATATTCAAAACAGAAAAAATCTTCTAAGACATAAAATAGATTAAATTTATGAAATGAAATTGAAAATTTGTATGCTGTACTTTAGTTTATTTTAAACAACATATTTTCCATAAAACGGAAATAAAGAAATTCTTTGCTGGTACATTGGTACATTCATGTAATTGACATCAGACAAGACTGCATCAGTCCACCGACCATTAGGAGCCATGGAATCCCCATGACGCGCATGGAACCGGCAACGAACTGTCCTGCAATTGGCTAGAAATGTGTATTTAAAAAAGGGTAATACACAATCAGATTCAATGCGCCAGTGGTTAGGGCAGCTACTGGGTCTGAAAAGAACAACATTTATTGGACTACCTGGAAAATTATGAGGACTATTTCATTGTCTTGTAATATCTTTTTATAGAAGGCTAGTGCCCCATCTTAGTGGAGTGGACTTGTGGAATGCATTTGTATAAATGACACTTAAGAGAAGATACATATTCCTTTGCCAAATAAAAAATAAAAACAATAAATATTTTCAATAAATTTATTTATATAAAAACACTAAAGAAACACGAAATTACGATTTGCAAAAGTAAACAAGCAATCAAACAATTTATTTACATCAACACATGTGAAAACAAAATAAATAACAAACAATTAAGCAAGATCTACATTTATATACAGTAATAAAGCGGTGTATATTTATATATCAATTGTGATATTTATTACTTCCATCATTATTGTCATTTTAGTAGAAACCATGATGAAAAAATTGTAGCTTCTAGTGGAATCTGGCATAAAAAAGCCATGAAAGAACATGTCAGATAAATAAATGATTAAAGCTTATCAAGCTATAGTTTTAAAAGCAGCAAAAGGGGGTATGCAGTACCGTAAGTTTGAGTATCTAAAAGGCATACAAAGCGTTCACATTGGATAAGATGATGCCACTGCTACAAGCAAATAAACATAGAATTTCAACAGCAAATCTTTACCCGACCACTGTGTTCAAAATCGGTTACGACATTTATATTACGACATGACATCTCTTATTAATAACATATTTCAAACACTTATTTTCATAAGTACCATCCATTTTTTCTTTTATTACAACAGTAATATAAGTAACAAATTATCCATTTAGGCTTTAAAAAGATGACATTTAATTTAAAATGTAATTACTCCTTAACAATTTTTAATGTGTCTCTCTCACTCTCCAATACAAGAGCACAAGTTAGTATTATGTACATTGAAGGACATGAGTGAGATGCAGACATTTATCTAATTACAACAGCTGTTAAGATCAACATAGCCTAATTTATCATGTAACTATATCAGAGGATTTTTTTGAGATTATTTCCAAGAATTAGCTACATTTTAAGCCAAAGATGATGACAATGTCAAGACTTGGGTGAGAGATATCGGGGTTTGAATTTTGGGTACTGCATTGTCACAAACTGTGTGCCAAGCGAGCAGTGGCCAGCAAGCAAGTTAATAGCACGCGTACTGGCTAAGCATAACAATTATAACAGTTTAGAAAAAGAACCGCGTTTAATTATTACATATTGTACATCATATGGGGATGAGTTGCACAGATTATCAGTTTCTTACTTTATATTTCAAGTTCACCCTTCACTTTGGAGAGATCAGAAGACCTGTATCATCTGTGGTTGATTTATGATAATATCTTGAAATTGGAAGTAGGGATTGCTTTTGTATTGAGCTCATCATATTATGAAAAAAAACAACTTTCATAGATAAATACTGCGATGATAGCCTCTTAAAACATTGATTTTTAACCATTTAACTGCTACGAGCCTCTTCAAAAGTTTCATTCACATTTCTGGCAACTCAAAATTAATGTATTATATTTACACCTTCACTCATTTCATTAGCCAGCACTTTTGACAGTGTAAATATTGGAATATACAGGGATCACTTCGGATAGAAATTATTAGTCACATTAAGCTCTAGTAGGTAAAATTAACCTATATGTTAATGTGCTAGACAGAAAATGGGATCATTCTATAGCTGTCAACCACATATATTTTTGTGATCTCAATTTGGCTTCGCTTTTTCATTGGATTTGAATATTTCATTTGAAAATAGAACTCATTGCTAAGAAATGACATTTAGAGACATCTCTTGGGATGATTATGACATACTAATGCAACAATATTTGACATTTTTTAATAGCAACATGCATAGCATTAAAAAAATCATCAGATTTTTTTGTTTTAATTGATTTGATAATATAAAAAACGTAATAAGATATTGAAGAAAATATTATGCATATTGAGAAATATTCATGCTTATAAATAATTAAATCTAATATTTGGAAAATACAAAATGAAATAAACATAAATTACAAATCCTTATGCTAAAAAAATATGCATTTATTACGCACTTATTCTGTAAGCTACTTAAATAAATGATGTACATTTAAGTTTTAATATTAACATTACTAGAGTAAATATCAAACAGAAAAATGAAGAGGAAAATCAAAATTTTCAATAGCAAAGTAAAGAAACATTAAGAAATGGAAAATAAATTTGAGAAACATCTATCAACAAAATAGTTTTTAGAGGTATTTACAGATAATCTTAAAATAACTTGTTGATACAGTATGATTTTTTTATTTAAATTTTCTTAACATTTTTATTGACAAATCTTATTTAAGAAATGCAGTAGAAATTTATACAAAATATACTTGTTACAATTTTAAAAATTCTCTATGGAATAGATACACATAATACATTTGAATATTGGCAATTTATTAATAAACTATTTTTTTAGATAACATTTTAAATTTTTCATGCCATCCACTGCCATCTAAAGCGTAAAGTGCTGTAAAAAATCAATGAACATTTTCTATTGGTGCAACCAACTTTTCCTCACAGAGGATATTGTTATAAGCAATTTCTAATTGGCAGTTAATTCTAATTTTCATCTAAAGTTTTCTTTATCTCTGGAGTTTTCCAATATTTTGTCTATGGTGGCAGAGCAGCTGTCAAATCGTCTATTTCGTCAAAAATTATATATTTTTTTCAAATCCTAAATATGTAAATCCTAACCATGTAATAAATTAAAGAAACAAACCCCAGATGTGATATAATTATCTATAATAATATTTGGTGCCCTAAAATACAGAAAATGTAATTATCTTATTTTTCCAGCTATTTTTTTTAAATGAACCCAAAAATGGAAAAGACTCGATTGCAATACTTGATTATTTATCAATTTTAATAAAATAAATTATTTTAAAAATACATGTCCATATTTAGGCAAGAATATATTATATTTTATTTATTGTTTCGGCACTTTGTGGTAAGACATGATAAAATTGTAAAAGAAAAACACTTGTTTTCTTAACACTTGAGTTTATTTTATGATGACTAGTTTCGGAAGCCATGCTTCCATCTTCAGGTCTAAATGTAAACTGAGTTTACATAAAATAAACTCAAGTGGTAACAAAACAAGTGTTTTTCTTTTACAATTTGAATATATAACATATCTTATCATAATGCCTGTATACTTTACATGACAAATTTATCGATCAGCACATATTTTTTGAAAATATCGAGTGAATTTTTTAGAATCTTCAGTTTGAATCCTGTTCGTCAGCATAAGAATAAATGTATCGTATATACCAAATTTACACATTACCCTAGAACCGTAAAGACTGATGACCTCACCATCGTAATCAAGTCAATATCGCATTAAATACGGTGCCTTATGCACCGTATGGTTGCAAGCAAGAGGAAGAAGTCTTTCTTTCTCTGTTACAAGTATACATTTTGAACCCGATATGGTATATTTTCATAAAAACATACATTTTTCATAAATACATACGTACGATCAACCCAGGTATTTTACACTTTTATATATATATACAACTTTTAATATTAAAAAACTTACCGTATATTAACAAATTTAGAGTAGAGATGTTTACAGGAAAAAAATGATGATAATTTTTTTTTATATATTTTAGACCAACAAGTTTATTATTCATATGTATTATAACACATTATTTATATTATAACACTATACCAGATTGATTACTTAACATATTGTTGGCTTAGTAAGTCAACCTGCCAATTTTTGCAGGATATAAAAACATAACATGCGAAAATTGTTATCGTTTACTGAATTTACCCTTGAGGGAATTGATACAAATTAGCAGTATCTGTTCCACAAGCCCATACGAGTATGGGTAGCCAACCTTGATTGATTATTAGTACCGACTATTTATTCCATATTAATTTGCACTCCCATATGGCGGTAACACCCTTCACTCTGAGGTTCATTAGATACATCATCAATACCCTATCAAATATATTTCATTCCTAGATTAAAATTAGAATAAAAAGCTATGAAATTCGATAATTTCAACTTTGTATAACTTCAAATTACATATCATCCGTGATAGTCGCACAGTGGACACATTTGTGCCGTGATAGAGTTAGTAGATGTTAGTAACAGTCAAGTTATTTAAATTATTCTTCTTCACGTGCCTTGTCAGGTCCCCTCTAACGTTGGCGATCATTCCGGCAAAGGCTTTGCGGTCCTGCGCCGTTCGAAACAACTCCTCTTATCCCGGTACAGTCGCGAAAGTTGCGAAGCCACGATGTCTGTTTTCTGCCAATCCTTCTATTTTTCCTGATAAATATTTGAACGCTTAAATCTTATTATAAGACCGGAGCCTCATGTTTGCTTCACGCAACCATGAGCCCAGGCTGTACGACAATCATTTGGAGCTAAAGGGCTCTCCATCGACCTGCTTCCTGTACTGCATGGCGTCCTGGTAGGCCTTCTTCACGGCCTTCCTCTCCGTGGGCTTCCTGGACTCCACCAGCTTGGCCTGGTCCACCGCCTTCTTGATCCCGAGCGGCTCCAGCTTGTTGGGCGGCAGCCACTGCCAGGTGCGCTTGGCGTCGAAGAAGAGGACCAAGTACAGAATCGGCTCGTGGGAGTGGTTCTTCTTCAGGGCTAAGACGTCTTGCGGGGGCACGGGGAGCGGGACGCCGTTGTGGATGAAGCCTTTGGGAATTTTGGGATCGATTATCAGGGCGGGGTACCACGGGTAACCTCTGAAAAAGGCACAAAATTAGAAGGGAATCTTAGTAACCTCTGAAAAAGGCACAAATTAGAAGGGAATCTTGGTAACCTCTGAAAAAGGCACAAATTAGAAGGGAATTTTGGTAACCTCTGAAAAAGGCACAAAATTAGAAGGGAATTTTGGTAACCTCTGAAAAAGGCACAAAATTAGAAGGGAATTTTGGTAACCTCTGAAAAAGGCACAAAATTAGAAGGGAATCTTGGTAACCTCTGAAAAAGGCTCAAATTAGAAGGGAATTTTGGTAACCTCTGAAAAAGGCAAAAAATTAAAAGGGAATTTGATAGCCTCTGAAAAAGGCAAAAAATTAGAAGGGAATTTTTTTGTTTTTTAACGCATCGTTTGCGGGAAACGGTTAAAGCTTCTTTTACATACTGCCAAAAAACATTGTAGAGATCGGAATTGGGTTAGTATACCGAGGGTCGGACACCAGTCTGTTTGAATATAATTAGGGTTGAGGATGATGAAAAAATTGCCCAACAACAATGTGTGAAGGTCATACACGCGATACTAAAATTCAGTTAGCTTTTGGCAATGCATAGAGCCAGATGCAGCCTAATTTTTTTTGTAGAATACATATTGGATTGTTTCTGTTTTTTTAGAATATGTATTTTTTTAGAAGAAAAAAAAAATTTTTCAATGCAAAAACGGTGTTTTTAAAAAAAAAACAATTAATTATTAAGTTGCAATTTAACTAACTGTGGGAAGCGTAAATTTACTGTTTCACTCGACTAGTGGTGTTGGGCTGGAAGGGTAATTTTACCTTTTCACTCGACTCATCGTAAATTGCGTGCAAGTTATTTTTACGCATGACTTTTGCAGCATCTTTTGATCTCATATCGATGTATACAGTATGGTTAAATGTCATCACTTCTTTTCAGAGATGTTTATCTCAATTATGAGCGCGAATCCGCCCGCAGATAGTGTGTTAATACAAGGCTTTAAAAGGTTGAATTTGAGGATTTTATTTATTGCATGCCGGTTGGGCAAGCCCACTTCAGGGGTGTTTGTGCGAGTGTTTCCTCTACCTGCACTTGGCCCAGACGAGCTGCAGCGGCAGCAGGTTGGTGGAGTCGAGCCTCTCCAGCTCGCCGCGCGAGCGCATGGGCGCCCGCCCGCGCCGCCGGCCCCGGCTGGCCGCGCGCCCGCTGCCCTCCTCGGAGGAGGAGCAGCGCGCGCCCGCCATGCGCGGCGCGCGCTCTGCGTCGCTCATCGTCTGGTTGGTCGTACTCTCCATCGTCTCGTTGAAACAGCTGGACCTGGAAATGAGGAATCGCGATCAAGGACCAGCTCTGGATGGCCACACACACTTAAATCACAGATTTTAACTCATTAGTTAAGAAAAATATATTTTCGCACAGTTACATTATGAAATAGAGATATGTATGTTAATATTGGCGTCCGCCGTAATCAGACAAAATATATCTATTTTTTCCCTTTTTTATGAAACAAGATAGAAGCCAAAAATCTCAATGAGTGGTTATATACTAATATTACAAACATTTTTGTAAAAAAAAATAAAATTAAAAATGACTAACCACAAAGTAAATGCTTTAAGTATTAATAATACATATTGAGAATATTTTCACATAATTTCAATCTTTATAATACATAGATTTCGTGTTTTTTTTTTCATGTAAAAAGAACCCACTCCCCAGAGAAAGTTGGATATCAATAATTGTACTCCAGGAGTTAAAAAATGTAAAATAATGGTTTTACTGTATACTAAAGATGTATGGGTATTTTGAACATGCCAGCTCGGCTGTAAGGGACATTTTTAACTAACTCAAAACACAGTAAGGGACATTTTTTTGTAGTAGGTTTTTTTTGCATGTTTGGACTAAGTAGATTCTACTGAGTCCAAAAATTGAAAAAAAAACGATTACAAAAAAATGTCCCTTACTGTGTTTTAAGTTTGAGCATGCCAGCTGACTGGAAGGCATCTCTCACCTGTCGCTGCCCGAGAACAGGCTGCAGCTGTCGTCGCAGCTGCTGCCATCGTCGCTGAGGTGCGTGCAGGAGGAGCAGGACGAGGAGTAGGAGCCCGTGGAGCGGGCGCTGTCGCTGTCCACGCCGGAGCCGACCTCGTTGCGCGGGCCGCGGTACTCCAGGAAGGAGGCCGGCACGATGGTCTGCGAGCCCACAGAGGTCTGCCGACTGCCGGTGGACGGCTTGTCCTGCCCCGATCTGCTGGAATTGCGATAGATGTTACGAGATAACACAAGGCTGGCAGTTGTAAACACCGGTAAAAAATTATCTTGAAATAAAAAAAATATTTTTGTTTATTTCTTCTTCTTCTTCAAACCCTTATCCGCACCCCAATGGTGCACAGGGCACTGCATCATATAAATGCAGTGTTATCTCGATCGTTAACACATGAAGGAAAGGTGATCAGCCCTCCGCTTCAGATACTGGTCCAGGGTAATATTGAATAAATATTAGAGTGAAAAAAATCACTTATATTTATTTATGTCCACCTCCGTAGTGTAATGGTCAGCACGCTCGGCTACCGTACTGGAGGTCCCGAGTTCGATTCCCAGGGAGGGACAAAAAAGTTTTAATTAACATGTACATAAGTCATGTAATTAATTTTTTAGCATTTCAATGTCTTCAAATTTTATTTACATCTGTAGGAAAGTTATGGAAGTATTCTTAGTATGATTTTGTAGAATTCTCAGTGGTACTTACTTGGCTTTCTCCGGATTTGATTTGTCTTTGTGTTTCCGAGGTCTCCCTCGGCCTTTCTTCTTTATAAGCAAATCCGTGGAAGAAGATTTTTGGGACTCGTCTGAAATATTGATTGAATATTATAAATGTATTTTTTTTAAACTTTATTTTTATGATGGACCAAGGAATCTATTCTATACGCAGTCATTTTTATTTATTAAAAATGAAAATAAAACAATTTGTGTACATTCTTTGCTCTCATCCTATGTTTTGAAAGAAAACATACAGCTTGGTTATGCAAAACAGATTTTCACAGCTGGAATTATTTGAAGAAAAAAGTGCATCTCATAGTCTGTAAAATATGGTACATTAAATACTTCAAAGTGGATCAGAATAATTGGCGAGAATGTATGAGAAGATGCATGAATGTGGAAGAGGCTAAGACAGAACGTTCTATTCTCTGTACAGAGAAGCGGCATGGTTATCTAGTTACTTTTCTCTACAGTATTAATATTATTTATTGTATCAGACACTGGTTTATTCACCCTACGGATGAGATATCAATATTATTTACAGGTGTCTTAATTTGATACCAAACATTTTTTTTTTTTCAGACTTCCATCTTCTTTTGTAAAAAAAAGAAAGATAGATGTTTCATATCAAGTTGAGACACCTATAAGACTTTTCTGTAGATTGATGTCTTACCGTTGGCGGTGGCACTTTCCCCATTCGCAAGGTGCCCCGGTCGACTGCTCCCCGAAGGCAGAGAGTCGTCAGCGAGAGCAGTAAGCTCCGACCTTCTGGGAAGCCTGACATTGCTGAAGGCCGCGGCAGACTGGCCCTTGCGCGTGAAGAGGACGGCGGTGCGACGATTCACCCCTAAACAATCATCAGTCAATCTCAACTCAGACAAGGAGTCTTTCTTGAATTACCTATCGTCCAAGTGACACCGCTTACGCAAAATGTGTGTAAGGGTGTCCATGTGAGCGTATGCGTGTATGAGTGTGTATGTTTGCAAATAATTTTTGTTATTTTTATTTTTTATTATATTTTTATTTAAGGACAACATAATACAATTTCTAAACATTTATACATATGTCAAACTTAATGTTTTAGATTCGCTGTGCCTCTCCAAAAAAGAGACTGAGCTCTTGTGCTTGGAGAGGGACTTACACTCAAGGTTTAATGTTTTATATAATTAATGGTATAATAGTCTTTTTTATATTTTTTTCAAGATTTATATGTAATGGGCATAAATTTTTTTCTTAAGAATTTTTTATATTGTACTTTTTTAATTTCTTTAGGGAGTTTATTGAAATATTTAATTCCCAATTTTTTGTTTTTGTTTTTATATATCATGTATCTATTTGTGAAGACCTGAAATTGGCTATGTGTTAATTTTTTTTATTTTTATTATGGTAGAGAAAGTCCAAAAGAAGTTTCTGAGATATCTCTACATGAGAGAGTACGACTATTATCCTTGGCTCTACCCGACCCAGTTTCTCCAGGGTATGCTTGACTACAACAGTTTAAAGACTAGAAGGAACGTGCATTTGATATGCATTTGTATCTATTGTTACGCGGTATGATCGATAATCCTGAAATTATCCGGAGCATTGGTCTGTATGTTCCCGATAAGACAGCTTCAGCAAAGATTGTTTAATATTCCTATATACAGGACCAACCTGCCGATGGTTATGCCTGTAGGAAGAGCTACCACTATACTGAACAAATATCACGCTGGATATTGATCTATTCCAGATGTCTGAAGGGGTATTCCGAAGCGGGATTCTTCTACATCTTCAATAAGAGTATTGTTGCTTATTTTCGATTTTTTGTTAAAGTATACGATTTAAATTCTAGTTTGTAATGTGTATGTTAATTATAAATAAATAAATTGAATTGAATTAAAAATTTAATATTGTTTTGTATTTTTTTTTTAAAATAAAAAGATAAATATTTGTGTATTTATTATTTACAAAAATATTTCAATTTCATTCTATTTCTGTGAGCCTAAGCGGCTCATTATTAGAAATATGTATCAAATTGTGGTAGAGTGGGTTCGAACCGAGAAACTCTGACTTAAGAGTCCGCGACTCTATCCACGGGACTACAACCCTATTTATTGCTGTTGGTTTTTCTAAAAAAATAATAAAAAAAACTTTCACAATTACTTGAAGAATGATAGTAAGAATGATAATGATTGAAGACATTGCTTGACAAAATTCTACCTGTTGGACTGGGGTCACCAGGAGTGGAGTTGGGGCTTCTTTTTGTGGGGGTTCTCTCGCTAGCCAGCGGTGTGTGGGGGGTCCCGGGGGGAGAGGAAGCCACGCCCCCCATGCCCTCTCCTTCTTCAGCTTCCGATTCGGCACTGTCCTCACTCTGGCCTGTAAAAATAAATCTAGTTTTAAGAAGCGATTCAAGCGGCCAACCCCATGGTAGACGACTCCCGGGCAGACCACCAAAGAGATGGGTTGATAGCTGGGAATCGACATCGCAGGAGGCTAATCCCTCTTAAAAACAAGATGAAGAAGAAGAATAAATGCGTTTAAAATGACGAATAAAAAATGTCATCACTAAAACGTAAATGTTATAACTAGTTTCAAACGACGCAATTAGGTTAAGCTACGAAGACATAAATTTGGTATCTTATATCCCTACCTCGGCGTCTTCGTTTCCTCCTGCTGGGTCGGGCCTGAAGCACGGAGCGCAGTCTCTTGGCCAGTCTGGGAGACGCCAGGTACTGCGGAGTCTTCTTCCACTTGGCCTGGAGCAGCGTCAGCCTCTGTATCGTCTCTTCGCTGGGACGTTTGTCAGACTGAAAATTGAAAACAGTTTAGTCAACACATTGTTTGCGGGAAACGCCTAAAAGCGTCTTTTACATACTATTGGTAGAGAGCAGGAAACGCTTACAAGCATTCTATTTGCTTACTTTTGGTAGAGCTCGAGAGATGCCAAAAAACATTGTACAGATGGGAATTGGGTTTGCGGTTACTTGTGATTAATATACTGAAGATCAGGCGGCGAATGTCTGAGTATAATTTCTTTTCTTTTCCGGTCGTTTCCCTCACAGTTTAGGATTATAACCTTCTTGCTGGCTTTCTCTGGAACCTCAGGCAACATTCCGCTATTGGTCCCTGCATTGTGCAACCTTTAGAGCTTCTGCGACGGAGAGGCCTGTGATTTCTTTTACATGGTAGGTCCATCGGGTTGGAGATCTACCTCTAGCTCTCAGACCCTCTAGGCCTCCGGTTATGAAAAGCCTCTCCAGGTTGTCTGGTGGTCTACGAGCATTGCGGCCGAAGAACTGGAGAAATCGTCTTCGGCAAAGAGTCGAAATACAATTAAGGTCGAAGTTGACCCCTTGTATGATTTGCCCGAATACAATTCGGGTAGGGATTTTGCTGACACAGTGATTTGCCCAAATCCAGTTTGGGCACATCGTACAAGAAATTTTTTATAATGATTTGCCCGAATCCAGCTTGGGTCATTCCCCCACCAGTCTAGATATATCCCAGCATATGACGGTCATCAACCCCGTAAATGCCCAGACTTCCACATTCTTCTTCATCTTTGATGAGATGTCAAAAAATAATATGAAAAATACTCCTATAGTTGGAGATAATCCAGATTTGTGAACAAGTATTTGGACAAACTCAAAATGTTGTAGATATATCCATTCATCCTTTGATTTTTTTCTTTCTTTCCTAATATCATTTATTTATGTTTTATACTTATTAATAATATTTCAAAATACGATAAAAAAACATAATAGTGGAAAAAAGGGTGGTTTTTATTACTCACTTTTTTCCAAGAGGTTGACCACAGAAGTGGTTAACCCTTAGAGTGCGAAACGTAGATAAATGGACTCTATTAATGCGTATAAAGTGCGGAGCGACGGAATACCGACTATTGCGCAATTTGATTTAGGTATCGACCTGTACGGACGTGTCTTAGCGCGCGCATGTATAACATTTATATAAGTTAATAAAATTTTTAAATAACCATTTAAAATTATTTTGCTGCGAATTCGACATTGATTTTTGTATTTTTTTTAAGTAAAAGTTTTTTATTTCTACTTACAAAATGTCAAATTCGTCAAGTAGTGATGATGAAAAGCAATTAGCAATATATGCAAAATACATGAAAATAAGCTCGGCACATAAGGGTTAATGTAAAAACTACCCGACAACAATGTGGTGATATCAAATTTAAATGCAAACATGGGTCGAGTGGGTGCGATTAGAGATTTGATACTGACCAATAGGGAGGTGATCTCATCCTCGATCTTGGTGGACACGTCCTCCTTGCTGGGGCTGGCGGTGGAGTGCCGCTTCTCCCGCAGCTTCTTGACGGGGGTGCGTTCGAGGGCGGGGGCGGCTTCCCTAGGGCTCTGGTGGACGGGCACGATCAGCCCCGCCTCCTTGAGGTCCTTGCGGGCCTGCTTTATTAGGGCGCTGCCTTGCTCCATCATTTTTATTCCGGCCCTGGAAGGAATGAGTATTGGAAAATCATATAAATCTATGGAATAATTTGGGAGAAGATTGATGTAATTTACATTTAAAATTGTTTTTTTGAATGTTTTTTGCTGGTACTTTGTGGCAAATTTAACCTGCTAACCGGGCGGGACGCATAAATACGTCAAACGTAAACAATATCGGGTACGGGTAGGACATATGAATACGTCCTTGAAACATATGTTTATTATATTATATATATGGACCTATATTTTTCGAACAACAAAGGTATTATATTAGTCATCCATACATGTCTCGACATGAATTTAAGACACGGAGTGAATCAGTATTTGCTCCCGTTACGCGTTAAGTTATTAATTGGACCGCGGACCGCCCGGTTAACAGGTTAATAAACTTAAAAAATAATTAATATTATGTATGGGATGAAAAAAATTATATTGACAGATCATGTAAGTAGTGTTGAACTATCATGGTAATTATTGTTCAGTATTGTTTGACATTTCATTACGGAAAAACTAACACCGCAATAACGTTTACAAATTGTTCAATTACATGATTCGCTGTTTTCAAATGAAATTTTGGTAAGCGATGGAGGCATTGATTCTGGCAAAATTTTTGGCTCAATGACCGCGTCAATAAGCAAAATTTTCGCATTAGGGATAATGAGCGACCCGAAGAAACTCAAGCACTTCCATTTCATCTATAAAAATGACGGTTTGGTGTGGTTTATAGGCCGGTAGAATCATCGGTCCATTTCATTAGCTTTACTTGCGCCATACCGATTCCAAATGCTTGAACACATCATCGAAAATTGGGTCTTTGGAATGAAGGTTTTAAAACGCAGTAGCAGCCAACATTTGAAAGATATTATCGTTAATAAGTAAATGTTAAAATCTACTCTTTACAAAAATGATAGGATTAATTAGAATTTTTGGACTTTTATTAAGTATTTAAAAGAAGGTCATAATGAATCACCAAATATAAAATAAATAATTGTTATTATAAAATAAAACACGGAAGCGGCGTGATTGTTAGTCAGTTAGTAAGTTGAAACCCTTATCCGCACCCCAATGGTGCATAGGGCACTGCGTCATATAAACAGTGTTATATTGATCGTTTACACATGAAGGAAAGGTGATCAGCCCTCCGCTTCAGGTACCAGACCAGGGGAATATTGAATAAACATAACAGTGAAAAAAATCACTTATATTTATTTGACCCCCCTGGGAATCGAACCTTCAGAACGGTAGCCGAGCGCGCTGACCATTACACTACGGAGGCGGACATAATAAATCACCCAATATAAAATAAATAATAGTTATTATAAAATAAAACGTGTAAGCGGCGTGATTGTTAGTTTGTTAGTACGTAAGTTAGACTAGACTTACTTGTAAAACACGGTGTCTTTGCTGTTGTAAGCGAGGCAGTTGGATATCATCAGGTTAAAGTCGGCCTCCAAGGCTTCCAGGTCGGGGTACAGGCCCTTGTCAAGTTTCTGGGACATGGTGCTCAGGTCCATCGGTTGGGTGACTACCGAACTGTAGTCGGGAACCTACGGAGAAATATGTTGTAAAGATAGAGAACATATCGCTCACTCCTTTCAAGAACGTCAGAAATAAAAAAGAACTTGATTTTTCAGGAGAACGTTTTTAAAGTTTAAATATATAATACAATGATTAAAAATAAATATCAAGCCACTTATTGAACTTTTTACTGTGCAACAGATCTTTTTAGCCAAGCGCTGACTGATGGCGGTCATCCGATCAACAAAAGCGGAGTAATCTAATTGTCTCGCTCTCTCTCCTTGTGGCGATACCACAATTATTATAGTGAAAGAAATAACATATCGCTAACAGACAAAAAATTTATGTGTAAATATTTCAACATTTTGATGATATTAAAAAAGGTAAATATTAGTTAATATACAAAAAATTAACATAAATTTAATAAAAAAAAAACAACAACCACAACAAAAGAGAAATGCATTTTTACAAATAAAAAAATATTTTGTCTATAATTCTTTACTGACTTGAGCCAGAAAACAACATAGTTTTTTGGAAAAGTAAGGATATAAATTAATAATAAATATATTTTATTCATTGCTTCGGCATTTATTTTGTGGTAAGACTTGATGAAATTTTTAAAGAAAACACTTGTTTTTTTTTACCACTTGAGTTTATTTTATGACGACTAGTTTTGGAAGCAAAGCTTCCATCTTCAGGCTTAAATGTAAAGTACATTTTGTAAGTTTACATTTAAACCTGAAGATGGAAGCTTAGCTTCCGAAACTAGTCGTCATAAATAAACTCAAGTGGTAAAAAAACAAGTGTTTTCATTTATAATTTCATAATAAATATAAATAAATTAGTACCTCAGTAGGATCCACCGGTTCAGAAAAGATATCCGAAGTGTCCTTGGATTGGACCATATTTAAGAGTTTCCTCAGCGATGCTTCCGTCGGTTTGAGCTGATGCATGAGACATCTCTCCGATACTCTTGTAAGCTCCGCTTTCGTCCTTTCACGTTTTCTCACGAGTTCGCAGAGCAGTCTGTTAATTTCAGAAACGAAAAATTAATAATTGTCACAAATTCAAATCCGCTACTAATATAAACGATGAGATATAGATAAAGCATAAATTTAATTCCGAAATGTGAGTGGTGTGGTTGTCAATCATGAGTTTAATGGCGAATGTTACATGTCTAATTAAAGTGACCACTTTTCACAAAGCGAGTGTTTTTGCCTAGAATTTTCACTCATGAATTACTTGAAATTATAGTAACTTTAAACATAAAGAGTAAATCCACTCACGAGTAGGCATAGGCTATGAAACTTAAAAAGTTGAAGCCTGAGTAGGGTCATGATAAGCGGTGTTGCATAAGCCGTAGCTAGATTTCAGAGTCACTTGGACGTTAGGTAAAAAAAATAAAAATAAAACAGCCAATAATTGGTCTTAAGCACCGTGTTAAGATATCAATATGACTAATTCCCCAATGGAGACAAACCCGAAATTTGTGGACAGAGAAGATTTTCACGCACTCCAAATATCGTGAATATTGGACTGATTAACATATTGTTTTTGGGAAATGCTAAAAAGTGTCTTTAAAAAGAGAATTTTGGTAATCTCTGAAAAATGCACAAAATTAGAAGGGAATTTTATTTCTTGACGCATTGTTTGCGGGAAACGGTTAAAGCGCCTTTTACATACTGTTAGTAGAGAGCGAGAGACAGTTATAAATATTCTATTGGCATGGCGCGAGAGACGCCTAAAAACATTATACAGATCGAAATTGGGTTTGCGGTTACTTGTGACTAGTATATACTGAGGGTTAGGCAGCAGACTGTCCGAGTATAATTAGAGTTGGGGTTGATGAAAAAACTGCCTGACAACAATTTGTTAAGAGGACTAATTATATTGATATTGTTATAGTTGGTTACCTAGCCCTTTCCAGATCTTGGCGAATACGCTGCCAGTACTTGAGTTGGTTGTATAATTCTCTTGTATCGACGCTTCCATCTTGTACGCCACTTCTACCGCCACCTGCGAAAAATAATATAACCACATACAAATTAGCTTCTCACTTTTGGACGCCATTAAGCTACGTGTATAAAAAAACAAGAGTTCACACAATATATCGCTGGTAATTTTACGAAACTGAAAGATGGTGTAAATTTTACATTAAACAGTAATTATTTTCTAGCTTTTCGTGATTCAGTTATCACAAAACAATTAAATTTAATTACATAACAATTTATAAAAAGACTCCGTATCGCATACAGTTTATCTTGATCAAAATTCAAAGAGGTGGGTTTTTGGTCACAGTTTTGACTGAAATATTAACATTTTTCCGGAAAATCCAGCTGATTGTGATAAGTTCTCGCTTGGCTGCAATTTCAAATTTGAAAGATGAGAAAAAATTTCAGCACTAAATTGGTTGAAAATAGTTATGGTTTGTTCAACGATGTCACATCCTTGGAGGACCTCTACTGGACTCCGAGAAGGTGAAGCTCCTACCACCAAGACAGGTCGTGAGTTACACGACACACGTAGGTCTTGGGAGTGAGCTGTGATACAGAGGGAGGTCACAATAGAACTAATATGGTCGCAGTGACAAAAATGGTTTGTTCACCTGAGGAGTGATGGTTGAGGCTCTGCAGCCGCCTTAGCAGGGGCACGCCGTTCCTGTACTGCCGCTTGAGGGTCCAGTAGGCGATGAGGCGCTGCACAAACGGAGCGCGGCCGGCCATGTTCACCAGGGAGGCTATCTCCTGCACGCGCTCCGGAGGAATGGTCGGGATGAGCACTACGGGAACGCTGCTGCGCTTCTTGGCCAGCATGCGGCGAGCCTGAAGAAAGAGAATGTTGTCAGCACAAAACATCTTTAAACATAGAATTTGCTCGGCCACTCACCGGTGAGCGAGTGGTCGTGTAAATTCTCAGAATTTTTTATTTTAAGAATTAACACATTTTGGACAGGTGTTTTTTATGTCTGCGGACGGCTGGCGACGGGATTTGATAATAATATACATATAGTTAAGACCTTAACAAAGACATTGGAGATGATATTTATATAAAAAGATTAAATATGTAATTTTCTTCTGACTTCAAAATGAGGCCGGCGCAGAAGGTAAAAATACCCTTCCCGTCTTTAAGCATCAATCGACCGAACGGGTAGAAACCTTGCAAAGTATTTTCATGATTACAAATGAAATTGATTTTTATAGAGACTACGGTGTTCGTTACGCGTGGCAATGAGGATTGCCTGGAACGACTGGTTGTGATCGGTAGCCTGGAGGGGAAGAGAGGGATAGGAAGATCCCCACACGATGGACCAATCAAGTTAAGGCAGCAGCAGGCACCTCGGTGGTTGGAACGCTACATGTAGTGCAGTCAAGGGATAATTAGAGAAGAGCCATTGCTTCGGTAAGGGTCACAAGTCTCAGTAATGAAGACTAAGATGGAGAAGAGCTGTGTATGATTCGCAGACCATGCCGCCTGCTATCTGGTGACAACCGACCTGTTTCATCTTTTCCCTGCGCTCCGAGGTGGGCTGCGCCTTGGCAGGGACCCTCTTGGCGGGCGTGGCGGCACCCCCCGCCTCGGCCTGCTCCTCATCGCGAGCCTTCTCCCGCTGCACGCCGGCGGGCGTGTGCGCGTCGCAGTAGGCCATCTTGGCCACCTGGATGGACTGCGCCGCGTCCAGGGCGCCGCCGCGGCCGGGGCCGTTCACGGCGTCCATCTTCATGTGCAATCTGATGACAAACACGGACAAATGAAATATTATCACACACAAACAATAAATAATGAACCCAATGGTGCATAGGGCACTGCATCATATAAAAGCAGTGTCATCTTGATCCGGTACCAGTCCAGGGTAATATTGAATAAATATTAGTGTTAAAAAATCATTTGTATTTATTTCACCCACCCCCTGGGAATTGAACCCGGAACCTCCAGAACGGTAGCTGAACGTGCTGACCATTATACTAAGGAGGCGGTATACCCAAGTTATGCAAGAGGTGATATATCGATTCTCAGCACTCTCATGGTTGAATATCCATAAAAATCTCATGATAGTGTTTACGTTGATACGGATAACTTTATGATAAAGGATTTAGTGCGCACCCCGCGTGTTGAGCGCACGTGACGTGAAAAGCGGCATAGCAGTTGGCCCGGTGGCACTGTATGCACGCTCCGACACCTTTCTGCTTGCAGATATAGCAGGTCAACTTCCAGCGGGCCATGGGGATTGTCTCTATTGAATCTGCGGAATATACAAAAGGTAATATTAACACATGTTTGCGGGCAACGCTTAAAAGCGTCTTTTAACCGGATTTAACATAAATAAAACGTTTGAAGTAAAGCGGGAAGTTTACCTATGGGTTCTAGGAAGACTGTGTTGGCAAATCGCACTTCCGGGATCCACAGTGCACAAACAACATGCGCCCATGTACCCCTGTCTGTCTGCTTAAACGCACCTGAAATTGCAATACATAATCAGAAATATATTTTGTACCTTTGCAAAATACAAAGAAAAAAAAACCTCTCCAGAGCATCGTTTACCTTGTGGTATAGTTATACTTTTTATTTTAAAAATAAAATTACTGACAGTAAAAATAAAATTACTGACTAAAATTACTAAATTAATGACTAATAAAAGAAAATTGTATTGTAAAGTTTTTAACATTCCTGATTTCACTACTTTTATTATTTTGTTAGCAAAATATATGTCCGTGTTTCGTCCGCCTCCATAGTGTAATGGTCAGCACGCTCGGCTACCGTTCTGGAGGTCCCGGGTTCGATTCCCAGGGGGGGTCAAATAAATATAAATGATTTTTTCCCTCTAATATTTATTCAATATTATCCTGGATTGGTACCTGAAGCGGAGGGCTGATCACCTTTCCTTCGTGTGTTAACGATCAAGATAACACTATGTTTATATAATGCAGTGCCCTATGCACCATTAGAGTGCGGATAAGGGGTTTGAAAAAACAGTAATTCAACACTCTCCTTATCATTCATCCTAAATGTATGCAACATTATAAAAAAATGACTGACAAGTTATCGTAAGTCAGTACCGAAAGCCGATATATCGGTTTCTGGTAGCCAAAGGGTTAAAAGTTCCACTTCATGACTGTTCTGAATAACCATTCCATCATCAGGTGAACTGTAGAGTACAGGTGACCTGATGATGGAATAGTAGTTCCGTAACCCGTAGTTGTGAAGTAGAGTTTCTAAGTGGTAGGTATTACACCAAGTGCAATACCTGAACGATTAATGATAAGGAGAGTGTTAACCTTTTGAACGCGTTAAGCAAAAAATAATAGTTGATTTGAAAAATGCATATTTTCCATAAAAAATAAAGTATTCTAGAAAATTCCTGTTATTTCCTTTTATTTGTTTACTTTAGTTCATGGATTGTAAAAGCCATAGACTATAGTTTATTTTGTTCGTCCAAGGGTGTCCACTAATTCCACAGAATTACACGGAATGTCCGGCACGTCAGTTAGCATTTTAAAACGACGATTGGCTTAGATTGGCATGTGCTTTTGTCCATATTTTTTCAGATCGGTGCTCTTGATTGGTGTGTGAACACGTTGCGTGTAAATTCGATCACGCTAAACTGTCGTAGTCGCTTTCATTTTCCAAAATTGGACTGCCAAACGGTAAAATTCCGGGTAGTGGACAAGCGCCCATAGGGTTAAAGCAGAAATAGGTTGGATAACGGTAATTAGGTAAAATAAAAAACAGATTATTGGAGAACTCACCTCCCGTATTGGGACAAAGAACGCAGTCAACGAGCCTCGATGGCGACTGGAGACATCTTCGGCACAGCCACTGCCCTTCTGGGATGTACGGGACCTAGAAAGATGATTGATAAAAATGACATTATATGATTGATAAAAATACATGCTGAAAGAGAGTAAGGTGAGGATCATTAAGACCTGCGTAAGACCGATCTTGACATACGGCACGGAAATAAGAGCCGACACCGCGAGAACAAAAAGCCTTCTTAGGACATGGGAAATGAAGACTCTACGGCCCATTGCAGGCCTTTCACACTTCGCGACAGAGTTAGAAACTCAGAAATAAGAAAAATCTGCGATGTTGATGAGTGGATGTTGTGCGATGGGGAAGAGAAAGAAGACGTTTCTGGAGAAATCATGTGGGAAGAGCGAGTTCGAATTGAGTGGTGAGGATAGCAGCGGACAGCAGCATAAGCGGGATCAGACCCCCAGGAAGACCACCTAAACGATGGAGAGATAGCTGGTCTTCCACCTCCCACGAGCGGACCGGAGAATGATAGGACTTAGTCTTAAAAAAAAGAAGAAGAAGAAGACATTATACATATTTTTTTTAGTTCACAAATCTCGGTTTGTCCATTTAGGAGTTATTTATATAGACATCTCAACGTAGATGAAGAAGAATATGCACATCTGGGTACCAACCCTTTGCCTGATTTGCCTGTACTACATACGGGCACAAAAAAATGGGCTTTGCTGATTTGCCCGTACCCGGTAGGGTCCGCCTCCGTGGTGTAATGATCAGCGTGTTTAGCTACCGTGCTGGAGGTCCCGGGTTTGATTCCCAGTGGGGGTTAAATAAATATAAGTGATTTTACACTGTAATCTTTATTTAATATTGCCCTGGACTGGTTCCTGAAGCACAAAAGTGATCACCTCGCCTTCATGTATGTAATGATCAAGATAACACTGCATCAATTCGATGCAGTGCCCTATTCACCATTGGGTGCGGATAAGGGTTATAAGTAAAATAAGGTAGGGGCACCCCAGCGAAGAAATAGCCCAAACTGATTTTACCGAAGTAACGTCGGTAGTTGTAGATTAAAACGGAGTTATGGGCTGGAAATATTAGATGGAAAAAAATTGTGAATCTGTGATTTTTTTAAATGTAGTCGAAAATTTTCTTACTTTAATCATAAAAAAAACATAAAAAAATCGTTAACCCTGGTCCAATGTGGAATCTCATTCGACATCGATTTTTTGCTCTTGGGTCCCATGTCGGATGTTATTTGACATGTTTTTCATGATTAGTATTATTTACTTAAATTCCAAGCTTTCATTTTTGTCATCTATTATGATGGAGACTGACCGGAGCATTTCGTTGTAACGTAACACGTTACGATGCGAGCATTCAGGCAGTCAGTACACCGAGCCGAGCGCTCCATCCATAGTTTCGGATGCTCGGTGATGCTCGCCGCGAGCGATGTTACGACGTTATATTTCGACGAAATGCTACGGTCAGTCTCCACCTTTACAACAGTATGTGAAGCAGAGGACAAAATATTTTTTCCAATTGGAATGCAACTGTCTGTCTACCTAGACTTTTTTTTTAATTTTGGGGGACCGGAAAGAGTTACTGATACATTGAAATATTAACCCTTTCCGGTCCTTTGTCGAATGTCATTCGACATTTTTTTTCTTCATCAGTTTAGTGTGAAAATTCAAGAAAACATATTTTTTTCTCACTCATATTTAGTGTGTATGTAATAATAAGAGACAAGATTGTATACATTCAAAATAAAAATAATTTTTAAACACAAGTGTAGTATTATTTAAAAAAAAAAAAAATTGGATGTATTGTTTTACCCTGTAATGCTGTAAATCTATTGTGGACCTGATGGAATTATTTAAAAAAAATTAAGGACCGGAAAGGGTTAATGTATAAATAACTCATGAGTAGAGACAAACCCAGATTCGTGCACAAAGATTTGGACCGAAGAAAAATTGAAAACCAGCTGCTACCCCCTCATGATCCTTCGACATCCCACAAGGACACAACTCTAACTAAAATTTAGACCTAGCTTCACATAAATTGTTTGAAAATGATGCAGAATGCATGAAGACACGAGTCACAATAGATTTTAAGAGATATAAATATATTTACCGAGTGAAACTCGAATTAAAAATGTAAAATTTTCACAAAGGACCTACCCCATAGCAGTCTTGATGCACGGCCAGATTGCACATGTCGCAAAAGAGTATGACATTAGTATTTTGGCACTCTCCGTCCATACAGATGCAGCAAACAGCATCCTCGTCTACGACCGAACCGCTCGATTGTCCAGACTGGGCAGCCTAAGAAAAATCAATCAAAAACATATATTAGGTAAATAACCAAGGTAAATTACTTGACTTTTATGGGTAAAGTAGTAAAAAATGTGTTAACGATCAAGATAACACTGTGTTTATATGATGCAGTGCCCTATGCACCATCGGGGTGCGGATAAGGGTTTGAAATGAAAATGAGTAAAAATTGTACGAGTCTAGTTAGGAATTACACTTGGATGGCTTGACATTGGACAATGTTTGTTATTCAGTTCTTTGGACACGTTGCGCGTGGCAGAGGATAGCCTGGAAAAATTAGTTGTGATTGGTGGCCTGGACGGGAAGAGAGGGAAAGAAAGATCCGCACACAATGGACCGATCACGTTAAGGCAGCAGCAGGAACCTCGGTGGTTGGAGCGCTACATGCAGCGCAGTCAAGGGAATGTAACACTTTATCCAACCGGTTTCGACAAGAACCTTGTCAGGGTTTACATACTAAATTTTAAAACCTTTGAATATTTATAGTTAATTACCCTTCCCTTACCAAAAACTTTCACGCACTCCGTACACCATATGAAAATACAATTTAAAATAAAAAAACTCCAAAATGATGTTTTTATTGTGCTTTGCTTAGCGAATACGTCAACTCCGAATGACTTGTGGTTGGATAAAGTGTACCAATAAAAAGTGGTTAAAACAAAGTTGTTTTATTTTATAAAGTTTATAAAATGTGCCAAAGTATCTGCGAAAAACATTAAAAAAATGAATTTATTTTACTATAACAATGAGCCTTCTTATAATGAGCCGCTTAAGCTCACAGAAATAGTATAAAAAGTTTTTTTTGTAAATAATAAAACCACAAATACTTCCGCATATAATTGTTTTTTTAAATATCAGTTTATATTTAGACCTAAAGATGGAAGCATAGCTTCCGAAACTAGTCGTTATAATAAAATAAACTCAAGTGGTAAAAAACAAACGTTTTTCTTTTACAATTTCATCATGTCTTACCACAATGTGGTAAGCGAATGCCGAAACAACAAGTAAAACAGTCAAGGGATAACAGTAGAAGAGTCATTGCTTCGACAAGGGTCACAACTTTCAGCAATGAGGACTAAGACGGAGAAGAAGAAGAGTATCAACTACTTGGAAGAATTCTTCATATCACTATTCAATTCATTGTTTAACCATTCTTTCTTCACTCATTTGTTCCACATGCCCAAACCATCTTAATACACCGTTCCTAATTTTATCGATAACACTATCTCAAACTTGCATTCTTTCTTTATATCACCATTTAAACAAGTATCATAAATCATTTTGCCGCAGATTCGACTGAGAGATCATATTTCAACTGCATTCAGTCTAATTTCATCCTTCTTATATTATCAATAACAATTTACAGTATAAAGGTTTTAAATAATTACAATAAAATAATTAATAAAATAATTACACCTAGACTTTAATTAATTCACTTTCTACCTTGTCCCCTTCCAACGAAACACTAAAGACAATCAAGTCAATGTTTGAATCACTGATGCTCAGTTTTTTTAAATAAAATAAGAAATTAATTATAGATAGACAAATTAATTTCATCAATAATGCTCATCTCAACCTTGCATTAATTCTTTATACTATTCAAACATATCATACATCATTTTGCCGCAGATTCGACTGAGAGATCGCATTTCAACTGCATTCAGTCTACTTTCATCCTTCCTTTGCCAACTCCATGCTTCTTTTCCATACATTAGAGAGAATAAGAAGGGCAACAATTACTTGGAAGAATGATTCCTTCTCCAATCTGTCCATGAGAAGTTCCAAGGTATCCACGGAAACTGCTGGAAGGTTCTGTTTCTGCCTTTTTTCATTGAGAATAGACAACCAGGCCGTATCTTCTTCATCAACATCATATTCGACCTGGAAATAAAACAAGAGGATTATTTTGAATACAGGAGGTGTATCATTTTGTTTTATCTATCCAAAATACATAACAATTTTAAAAAAATTAAAAAATACTTAATATGCACATCAAACGACAAAATATAGATAAGTATGACATATTTTTTATTTTGTCCGCCTCAGTAGTGTAATGGTCAGCACGCTCGGCTACCATTCTGGAGGTCCCGGGTTCGATTCCCAGGGGGGGCGGTCAAATAAATATAAGTGATTTATTCACTCATTCGATTTATTTTTTCAATATTACCCTGGACTGGTACCTGAAGCGGAGGGCTGATCACCTTTCCTTCATTAACAATCAAGATAACACTGTGTTTATATGATGCAGTGCCCTATGCACCGTTGGGGTACGGAAAAGGGTTTGAATGAATATTTTTTATGGTAGAAAATGCTTTAATTCAACAAATCTAATATTTTTTTCTCTTAATTTAAAAGAATATTGATTTCTCTTAATTTAACAAGGGGCTCGCCGGCCCAAATCAAATTTAACAAGGGGCTTGCGCGAGCCCCCCCGAGCCCCCTGCAGCTCACCCCTGCCTACATGTATATTGGTTAGTGTTTTTTAATGCAATACACATAAAAGCATCATACTGTTGGTGAAAAGCGGGAGACGCTTATAAGCATTCTTTTTGCTTGATTTTATATTTCTAGAGTTCCAAACATTTGAGTAGTTAACAGACTTCCATATTCTTCTTCATCTATGTTGAGATGTCAAAAAAGGTAAAAATAACTCATAAGTTGAGAAAATACAGATTTGAAGTATTTGGACACACTAAAAATGATGTGAATATCATTGCTTTCATGTCAAAACTATTCATCAGAAAAAATCATAGTGTAAATGTTTTATGGTAAAATAAAGAGGATAATGGCCTCTTATATCGGCTGTAAATAATATGGTAATTTCATCTTTTTGAAAAATGGATGAAATTCTGCCATGTATTTTTGCCATGGAAGCTAAAATATTTTAAAATATGACTGACCTTGAAGTTGCAAGATCACCAATGAGAATGCATTTTTATTTAAATTATTTAAATTAACAAAATTACAATCTAAGCCAATCTTTTGACTTACTTCACCATCTAACTCTTCCGCAGATTTTTCAATGAATCTTATGTAAGCGTTGGGTCTTGGCGGGGCATCAGCAATGTTGTAGTCGTCCAATATTTTGTAGCTGGCTTCTGGGAGTTTGATCTGCGGAAATAGCAATTGATAAAACATAAAAGAATGATGGTTGATGTTATTTAAATGAGGATTAACACTTTGTTTGCGGGAAATGCTTAAAAGCATCTTTTACATACTGTTGGTAGAGAGCAGGAGACGTTTATAAGCATTCTATTTGCTTACTTTTGGTGGTGCGTGAGAAACATCATTTTTTGTTGTTGTTGTATAGATCGGAATTGGGTTTGCGGTTACTCGTGATTAGTACACTGAGGGTCGGGCGGCAGACTGCCTGAGTATAATTAGGGTCGGAGTTGATGAAAAAACTGATTCTTGTTTTGAATTTTCTGGAAGTTATAGTAATATCCAACAGACTCATTCAAGTTAAAAAAATATGGTATTGATTGAAATGTAATCAATATATTTTGTATATTCAAAGCATTGTTAACTTAGTGGTATATGTAGTAATATAACAATTTCCTTATCATTCATCGTTCACTTTATATAATACCAATGTAATCCCTGCAATTTAAAAAAAAATATTTAAAATTGTTCTTTAACCGGTTAACTGACAAGAGCGTCTTAAGACGCATAATTTTCTGTGATCGGAGCGCCGCTCATACAAAAATTACGTCTTAAACACGCCGTTTTAAATGGGCTTTTACTAAAGAAAATCAATTATTTAAAATGTACAAATATATTGAACGCATAGTGACATCTATTGAGAATATCTTTGCATACATAGAATTGAAACAGAATTTGTTTTTACCACTTTAAACGTAAATTAAAGAGAGCTTTGTCATCGGAACAACTAATGGCGCTCAGGGTTGTCCAATAATCTCCGAGTTGCCATCACTGCCGAATCTGATGACAGTGATTTTAGCGTCGATTCTGATGATTTTTAATTTAATTTTTTTTTAAAAATCAAAGTGTGTGTGTGTGTATACTTTTAATATTAATAACATAAACAATTACTTTTGACATATAATTTAGTTTTCATATTTTCTATGACAAATTTTGTGACAACCCTGCACCATGAACAATTAATTTTATGATTATGGATAAATGACTGAACGACTGAGGCGCGCTCTTCATTTATTTGGCAAGTTTTATAAATAAATGTTAATACACTTTTAATAACAATATGTTTAGAAGGTTTTATTTTTGTCGTAACATTCGCAGTGTGCTAGGTACCACCATGCATGTACCTGCCGGCAGTTAACCGGTTAAATAAATGTATACAATTAATTTTAATAAAAAAAGTGGTATTACACAAAGTGAATGAGGAATGATAAGGAGAGTTTTGTTATCAATACGTTACTAACATGAGGCTCTGGGGTAGGCTCAACGAACACCAAAGGTTTTTCCAATGCGGCATTCTTTTTGTTCCATTCCTCCAGAGCAATTACTGGCAACACTTGATCAATGGAAATCTGAAAATTATACAAATAATGTTGAATTCACATATCATTGGCCTTATTTGTAAATCACGCATCTCCATTTGGTTAAACACGAGATTTAAGTACCATCTGGAGACACATTTGATTTTCAAATTCAGGTTTTATTTTAACTCTAGCATTTTCAATTTACTTTCATTTTTAAAATTAATACACAAGCTATGAAATTTTTCAAATAATATTCAAGTGCTATTAGATTATAAAAAGGGCAATTTTACAGTATTTAGTTATTACAATGTAAGATTGGAAAGAGTTCTGGCTTATGTGATTTGCATATCAAGCAATCATGGTGATGAAAATAATAATTTTGGATAATTTATGGAGTGTCATTTTCATAAAAACCTCAAGGCCACTTAGTATTGAAATAAATATTTTTTTGTGGTATTTAAAAAAAATTAAGCACTATGCATAAAGTGACCATACGTTTCGTTTTGAACGGGACAGTCCCGTTTTTAGATTAGTCTGAACCCCATATTTTTCTTTTCATATTTATATTATTTATTCCTCTTACTAGAAAAATCATGAACATTCCTTTTCTTTTTATTAATACATGAAAACTATGAAAAAATACGTGTTTTCTTGAATATATATACTATAACGTAAAAATTGGTAGGTGTCCCGTATTGAGGACAAAAATAAATGGTCACGTTAACTATGCATGAATCAAAATTATATAAAAAAATATTAAGTACACGAAACTAAACTGTTAAAATGTTCATAAATTACAAGTAGACAGACAGTAAAGACTTTAAGACAAATTGAATGATTTTAAAGATGGTTTTGCTTAAAATAATATGTAATTACTGTAGGATTCACAAAAAAATAGGTCAAAATATTGTAAATTTTCGAACAATAACAAACGCTCATTTGTTATTATTGAAAACATGCACACAAAAAAAAACATAGTCGAAGGTAAACAGCTGTAAAGTGATAACAATTCGAATTTTAAGCATTTTAAAATAACACTAGGTAAGAATTAAAACGTACTCTGCTTATTTTTCCATCTATTTCGAACTGGACAACCTTCTGGGCCTCAGCGAACGTCAAAGCCTCCTTGGGCGGACTTTGCAAGGCGATGTCGCCAGTAGGTACTGGCGCCCGACATCTTCCTTTCTTTCTATTAGGCACAGCCGCTGGTGTTATAGGAGTCGGATTATCGTGATCATAATTCACCAAATGGTATTGCAAACCGCACAACGACTTGTAAACCCTATCGCATTTCTCCAATGGACACTGATAAGGAGGCGGCCTGTCCTGACGCAGTTTCTTGCAAAACTCCAAAACATCGAAATCGAGACCCATTTTCAGGCGAATTAGTACACACGTTCAATTAAGACACATTTCTGAACCGAATTATCAATAAATAATCACGAAAACACTGTTTAATACGTCTTCAGAGATTCAATGGTGAGATTGTGACGCGAGAAAGCTTGAAAAGTCGCTAGCCTACTTTTGACAGTTGTTCGCGGTTATGTTTTGTGTCTCATTTGCACATAACGGAAATATGCACTGCGCACGCGTTGCTCAATATGCAGATCGCCTTTTTACCGACATTTAATAACCGTTGATAAAAAGGTTCTAAATTGTTATAAATTTCACTGGTAGATGGCGCTACTGCCGCTATTTCTGCATTGTTGCCTAAAAATTTCAATCACGAAAAATATGAATAAATATTTTTTAAGTGCCAAAACACTAGTGCTGGAACCTAAACGTACGTGCGTTATGCACATACGTGGTGTTGCATAAGCGTAAATCATAGAGTCACTTTAGGACGTTAAGAAATGCGATAAAAATATGAAATAATAAATTTAAAAAACATTGCCAAAGTACCTAGATAACGCAGCCAAACAAATAATTTACAAACTTTATATGTAACATTAAACCTGCAGTAAGATTAACAGCAAAATGTTCATAATTTCTATTGTTAAGTAATCATTCACAAACAAACTAATGATTATTATTTTTGAACCATTGATTTATTTGCCTATTAAAAAATATATATTATGATAAACTGAATAAGTAAAAAGTTCATTAAGCATCAATGGTGAAAGATTTATGTATTCGATTAAATAAAGAAGGTTGGTAAGGTTTGGTCAAAAATATAATAGAGGTCTCAAGATCATTACATTCGATAAGGTATGATTAATTTTTCGACTAAGATAACATCTGCCTAGATCGGTAGACCAGTCGACATCCGACATCCGAATGTCTTGGGTTCGAGTCTGTTTCTGGGAAAGGGAACTGAACCTTATGATTCCCCTTGCTTCGGTATTTGATATTGGCAGACAATGGTAAAAAATACATATACATATTTTGGTACCTACCCAAATGTTTAAAGGGTTATATTTTATATTTTTTTCTAGAGAAGTAGGTAGATAGGTGCATAAAACGTGAGGGTACTTCTATTTTATGTAGGTACTATCAATTATCGGGTAGGTACTTACTTGTATTCATATTCTTAAATCATTAAGATGCAAGTTGATGAGAATAATTTTATTACATACCTAAATAGGTACCCTTGCCCTACTTTTGTCTATGAGTAGGTACTTACGTATATCAAACTGCAGAATCGATTCCTTTATTTGTAGATTGGATGGTGCTCCGGGGGCATTTTCCATTACGTGCTTGGTTTATCCCCGAAATGAAATATCTATGTACTAGCTTTGTCGTTTTAGGGAACAGTTTTTAAGACGGGACTCCGCTATCTGTGCCTTGTGACCTGACCTGCATAATATTACATAAATGCAGGGCTTTTCTTTAGAACGAAAAAGGTCCCGGAATTCATTTCATGTCAAGCTTTTCACTAAAACAAATATGGTCAAATATCACTTAAATATTCATACAACACCATATTTTATCATTTTGACGAATTATAAAAATAAAGATTGTAATTACGTAAGCACAAACAGTGTTTCGTCAAATAGATTTTTAAAAAAAATCGTGAAAAAAGGTGTCGGAACGCCGTTCCACCACGTTACATGAAAAAAGCCCTGGATGAATGTAATGTGTATATTTTGTTTTGCGATATATATTGCGATAATTTATGTTTTTTTAATGTTCAAATACTATTTACCCTCTGATTGCAAACAGCTATATCACTGGTCTTTTTTTGGTTGGTTGGAAGATATTACTTTTTAGCAATACTCCCGTCATTGTACTGTATATTTATTTCATTTATTTATTTCAACGATACATACTTTTTTTCCTACATGTATTAGGGCTCTTTAGGCATGGCCTGTGTTGAGCCGAAATACTTACATGTTAATACAATTTTTTATTTTTTAAATTATTAGATTACTTATATACATTACATACAATAGAAATAAGAACAATTTATAGTATAAAGGTTTTAAAATAAAATAATTGCACCTGGAATTTAATTAATTCACTTTCTACCTTGTCCCTTCCAACGAGAAGCAACCATCGACGGACACTGTTCTTAAAAAGACGATCACTACTGGAATTCTAAATGGTTACATACATTCGAATAAACAGATAAAAGATAATTCTTATAATTTGATAATTCTTTTCATCTCACCAATAGATCTCTAGTGAAGTTCTAGTGATTCAAGAATAATGTTTCAAAAGTGGTTCATACATATATATATAGAACTTCCAAGAATTTGAATAGTGAGGTTGTCAATAATGGGTAGAATTAGTGAATGTTACACGTGTGTAAAGTGATCACTTAAACCAGCCTATGACGGTCGTCAGCCCCGTAAATACCCAGACTTTCATATTCTTCTTCATCTTTGATGAGATGTCAAAAAATAACAAATAAAAGCTTATAAATAAGAGTTATGTCGTCAATACAGTCCATTTTAAAAGTAACACGCTGTGAATATATTTCTGCGCTGCGATTCCAGATTCCTAAACCCCTAGGAAGATTATTAAATACAGTGATATTTACTCAGCACCATAAATGAGTGAATAACTTTCCCATTTTACGATTCCAGCTATTATTTAAGTCGAGAAAATACCTACTTTGGAAAGATATTAACTAATCTTGTCCGGATAGAATTCGTAATTCGGAAATAATCTTCAGTTATACAGACTTGGAACCGGATGGTTGAATTAAGTACCTACGCAGATAAGTACAGGCGGTATCTGGCTTCGTATTTTGTTATACAGTAGCTATAAAAATAATCTCGAATAATCCACTAACGGAGAATTAATTACTTCATAATATTTAAAAACTGGAAACAAGGTACTTACTAACTAACTAACTAACTAACTGACATAACATCACGCCACTTCACATGGGTAGGTAGAAAAATAAAACGCCACACCAATCTATTTTTGCAAACATTCTTTAAATATTCAACGTACTCTTCATACATACCGATTATTCCGACTGCTTACCAACCACATTGAATTTCTACTGTTGAAGGTGTAACATTGTTGTGAAAAGCTGTATTTAGATAAAACATACCAAAAATGAACAGTACAAAACACAAATAAAACTCTATTTTGTGTCTTCGGACGTTCGTCATGTAGTGACGTTGCTATTTGATATCGACGCGCTTGCTTTCGGTAATCCTACTTTGGATTAAAATGAAGGGTTTTGTTTGCACTTATGAAGCTTGCTTTTTTATTATCAATTATCTAAAATCATTAAAATGCGTATAATATTTATTGAGCGGATTTTTTGTCCGTTATATCCAAATTTCGTTAAATAGAGGTCTGTTATATCGAGGTTTTGCTGTAATACTAACAACCATAAAATGATAGAAACCATAGAATGGATCATTCTCATGATGTGTTATTATTGACTAATAAATTAAAATGAAAAATCACAAGACTACAGGTAACATTCTAAGGTATCATATTGGTAAGGTATTTGAATTAAACGAAAAACAGACACCGCTATACGTCATAAAATTTTACGTCATCGGGTGAGTTATGGGGCGTATCCCTCTATGTATCTGCATCATAGAACTGTAATAGCAGTAGTGTGGATTAGTTTCTGTGACGTCATTCATTCCCAACTTATGAAAAAAACGTTTTTACGAAGGCGAATTTTGCAAGAGAAAATAATAAATGAAAATATTATTTATATCGGTTGCAATACACACAAAACAAGTCTTGCACAATCCTTTATGGGTTGAGTATGTTCAATTAGATATCCTCCCGAGTGATAATAGCCTATTCTATAATTCCAGAACAGTGAGATTTTCAATACAAGGCGGATTAATCCCACCACTACCGAAATACAAACATAATGGTGAATTTCACGACACAAGACACAAGTTAGGAAATAATGAGAGCTTGTTACGAGTTTCGCCGCCGGCTTGCCGTCATTGTTACCACCTGTGATGGCGCCAATCCACAGCAAAACCAGATATCCTAATCCTGAAACGTGCGGTAACAAACTCATCAAAATCGCATGTAATCGATACGCCGACTTATCGTACACTGTGAGAATCCTTTGTCTCTTTTTGCGCGCAGTCACTCGGCGATGAATCGGTTTTAGGATGCGGATCTAATAGTGGCAACGTAATTTATTTCGAGTCGTTTGTTCGGTGGCAGGATGTATTGTCTGTCGGTATGCAGTTGTAGGTGCATTCGGAATTTAGAACTACAATGGTTTGAAACTACTGCTGGATTTCTTTCATCAGAGACGCCGGTATAATGCATGAAAACATTTTCACACAGAACGTTCCAGCAATATTGGAGGTGGAATGTTTTTTTAATGATGGGATTAATCGTAGGATTTGAGAAATATAATGATTATTAATCCAGTTTTAATTTGTATCAGAACATGAAAACATCGGTAAGTTTTCGGAAACTAGTCGTATATATAAATAAAACTCATTAAAGTGGTATATTCAAGTGTTTAATTTAAAAAATAATAATTATTAATCCATGTTATACGCTTGTGTAACATTCACCAATTCTACCTATGATTGACAACCACACTACTCAAACTCTTGAAACTTCTGGAGTCCCGAAATATTAACTTTGATTTTTTATTATCTACACAATAACTCGGCTGTCCAAATTTAAAACACAGCAAGGGACATTTTTTTGTAGTACGTTTTTTTTTTACATTTATGGACTAAGTAGAACTCTACTTAGTCCAAAAATGCAAAAAAACGTACTACAAAAAATGTCCCTTACTGTGTTTTAAATTTGGACAGCCGAACTGTGTACTAGACAAAAATATTTTTCATATTATTTTTTGACATCTCATAAAGATGAAGAAGAATATGGAAGTCTGGGCATTTACGGGGCTGACGACCGTCATAGGCTAGTTTTAGTGATCACTTTACACACGTGTTACATTCACCAATTCTACCTATTATTGACAACCACACTACTAAAATTCTTGGAAGTTCTATGTATATATGAACCAATTTAGAAAACTTGTTCTTGAATCACTAGAACTTCACTAGAGACATCTATTAGTGAGAAGAAAAGAAGCTTTTTTACTAGAAACTCTTACATTTGATGAGATGTCAAAAAATACCATGAAAAATAACTCATATAATTGGAGATAATCCAGATTTGTGAACATGTATTTGGACACACTCAAAATGCTGTAAAAATATTTTTAGTAATTTTACTAAACAAAAAAATAAAACATAAATTGAGAGAAAGGTATTTCTCACCAAGCAAGAAGGTCAATATGATGTATAAGTTGGGGAAATAAAAATTTAGTTCCACTTTTTGCATCCATGATATCGACACACATCATATTTATTTGTTTATTTGAGGAAATGTTACTTTCATGAATCGATTATCATTTTTTTCTATTATTTTTTTTTTTTACAAAATACATATTTAAATAATACAAAATAGTTGGTAAATATACAAAAAAATCAAATATAACGTTTTTACCTCTCTAATAAAGTAGATACTCGTTTTTAAAGTAGATACTTGTAAATTAAAACAATAAAATAAATATATAAAATTATATTAAGAAAATTAAAATTAGATATATTAAAAACAAAAAATAAATGCCTTGGCATGGAGTCTAGGTAGGGATGAGTCTTATATGTTTTTTTAAGTCATTACATTATTATTATTGTTATTTCAACAACATTAATAAAATAACAAGTTTTACAAATCAGTACAGTAAAGCCCCCAATCACGTTGAGATAAGTACCGTGTTTATCAATGGGATCGTTGTAGGGGGTTGATATTTTTAAATTGTATTAAAATTTTTAATTACTCATTTCAGCCTTTTCCGCTGGTTAAAATGTAAAAATACAATTTTAAAAATGAACCACGTATATCGCTCACTCCTTTCAAGAACGTCATAAATCAAAAATCGTCAATTTTCAGTTGTGCATGTTTTCGGAATGCCCAGAAAATGTACTATATTCCAGCAAAAGAGGCATATTTTTAACTTTATATTTACCCGCTATAGGGCAGAAAGTGTTGTTTTTGCATTTTGAAGAAAAGGTGTTGTTTAATTAATTTCTTAAATATACTAAATATTTTTAAAATGGAGAAAAAAACCTTCAGGTTTCACCTAAAAAGATCTGTTGCACAGTAAAAACTTCAATACGTGGCTTGATATTTATTTTTAAAACATTGTATTATATTTATAAACTTTAAAAACGTTTTCCTGAAAAATCAAGTTTTTTGATTTATGACGTTCTTGAAAGGAGTGAGCGATATGACATTCGCTCTGATAATGTATTCGGCTGTGAAACATGGCACCTTACAAGGGCCCAGAGCAGCCGTGTACTAAGCTTTGAGAATAGGTGTCTGCGGAGAATTATTAGGCGTGCGGTGGTTTGACTTTGTGAGGAATGAAGAGATAAACCGTAGGACGCAGCAAATCTTGGTGACAACTGTCGTCAAGAAAAGGCGATTCAGTTGGCTTGGCCATGTACTCCGCATGCTCCTGAGAGCTTGCCTCTTTTACAAGGCATCAGGTTCGCGCCGCCCAGAACGACCACTGCTGACAATTCGTCGGCAGTTCTCGTCAGAGCTTCGGGAGGCGGATCTGACTTGGGAGGATGCAAGGGAGCTGGCAGCCGACAGAAAAGCCTGGTGACAGTTTTTGGACTCCATATGCTCCACCTAGGGAGCGGATATAGTTTAATAATAATAATAATAATCTCAACGTTATAGGGAATTTTACTGTATTGTTATTAATAGTAGACTATCCAGTTTCCGCATGAAAACTTACACTGGATTCGGTTGTCACCAGTTTTAATCCACTTAAACCTTCTAGTTTGCATCTGAGGCGGGTTGACAGGGGGTCAAATCGACCCCGAGGCACAAACGTACATAGTATGCGTTTTCCTTAAGATTTTGACGGGGGTTTGGCCTCCTTTTTGCTGGGCTCAATTCTCAAGGCTTACCTCAAAACCATAGGTCGACGTTTTGTGTAAAAAGTGGGTTCCGCGTAATCTTCCGGACTTCCAAGTTGCTTTGTTTTTAATACTAGGTAAACACAAAACCCGGCGATAATATAATATATATATATATATATATATATATATATATATATATATATATATATATATATATATATATATATATATATATATATATATATATATATATATATATATATATATATATATATATATATATATATATTTATATTTATATATATATAAATAAACAATTTTCTTTCATAGAATTTTATAAATAAATATTGTAAAATATACCCTCGGCTCGGGAGTTTATTGCTAAGAAGCAATATATTCCAACCAACCAGTTCAATACTATGGAGTCTGGGTACTGGGTATTCTTTGTAGTCACATACGTGCAACACTTACCATTCTACTCATGACTAACAACCACAAATTTTTGGAACTCCTACATATATCATTAATCTCATCATACTGCACACGTTAGTAAACTAGAGCCATCTATGGTCTTGTGTAAGCTGAAACTGTTTATGGGCTAGCAGTATCTGGGCAAATATTGATGGGCCTTTCGGATTTATTTGAATGGCGTCATCTTTCAACTCAGCATCAAGAATACAAGACATGGGATACACCCAAGCGATAACTACGAAGTTTCTATCTAATTTCTGAATTAAATACGAAGTCTTCACTACAAGTGTAATGGCCAAACTTGCTTTAATTAGTAACTATGAAAGCAGGCATTATTCAAAGCCATCAAATCCAGTACTGAAATTTGTTTACGCTAATAATTTTCGCTCAGCGTGCAATTCGTCCGTTGATAATTATAAACAAAGGCTGCGAGAAATTAATATGTGTATATACGTTTGTATAGGGTGTTTTTTTAGAGGTTCGGTTTTATAACTGGCAACGTTGTTTCTACAGCCTGTCAATTTGACAGTTGACAGTTGATTTGTAGTCAGTACGTTTTGCCATTTCACTATGAATAGACTGAATGACCATTATGCGCGTCGTAGCCTCGGTGGATGGGTCGAAAACAATATTCAGCTTGATCCTCTTTTTCAGCGCAAAATTTTGTTCACCTATGAGACACATTTTTTGTTGATGTCAATAAGCAGAATTACTGAATTTGGAGTAGATAAAACCCAGAAGCCATCGAGACGCCATTACATCCATTAATAGTCACTGTTTGGTGTGTTTTATGGTAGGTGGAATCATTGGCTCATATTTTTTAAAGACTATGCTTGCCAGACTGCTACGGTCAATGGAGAGGGCTACAGAACCGTGATTACTGATTTACCTCAGTTGACTGGCATTGATATGACAGTGTCGTGGTTTCAACAAGATGGGGCAACATGCCACACGGCGGGTGCCACCATGAATTTATTATGAGAAATTTGAAACTGTATACTTTTAAAACAACACCCTTAGTATGTTATATATAAACACATGTTGTCGTGTGTGTTTATATGTCCCCATCTATCGGAGAGAGAATGGCTGTAGACTGGCTTTAATATTTACACAAAAGATGGGTCAGTCGGTGCCTTTGTTTAAATTTACATTATTCGGTATAATCTACATGGGGCGTACAAATGACACGCATTCGCTAATATCCCCCTTTATATTATATATACAAAAAGCACACCTACCCTAAACGCACGCCGTTCAACTTCCCACTGTCGTAAAATAAAATAACACGTACGAAATCGCCGTATGAATTTGAGAAAAAACATTAATGGTGAGACTAAAAAACATTTAAAATATGGCACTTACTGCATACATACAGCATAATAGTTAAATCAACGAAAATCATATGAGTTAGTACACACAACATAAAAGTTAAAATAACGAAAATCGTAGGTTTAATTTATGGTACTCTATGACACTGATATCGCTCACTCCTTTCAAGAACGTCATAAATCAAAAAACTCGATTTTTCAGGAGAACGTTTTTAAAGTTTAAAAATATAATACAATGTATTAAAAATAAATATCAAGCCACTTACTGAACTTTTTACTGTGCAACAGATCTTTTTAAGTAAAACCTGAAGGTTTTTTCTCCATTTAAAAAATATTTAGTTTATTTAAAAAAATAATTAAACCATACCTTTTCTTCAAAATGCAAAAACAACACTTTCTGCCCTGTGGCGGGTAAATATTATGTTAAAAATATGCCGCTTCTGCTGGGATATAGTAAATTTTCTGGGCATTCCGAAAACATGCCCAACTGAAAATTGACGAATTTTGATTTATGACGTTCTTGAATGGAGTGAGCGATATGTGTGTCTTATTTATCTAACACGCAGGTCTTTTTAAACTGTCATAAAATGAAAATAACACGTGCAATATCACCGTATGAATGTGAGAAAAAAACATAAATGTTGAGATTAAAAAACAAAGCTACAATTTATGGCACTTACTAATGAGTTAATTTACAAGTAAAATGAATGAAAATCATATTTATCTAAGACGCAAGCCTTTTTAAACTGTTATAAAATAAAATAACACGTACAATATCGCCATGTGAATTTGAGAAAAAAAATAAATGGTGAGATGAAAAAACATGTAATTAATTTATGGCACTTACTAATGAGTTAGTGTAACATAAAGGTTAAATGAACGAAAATCATACTTTTCTAACACGCAGGCATTTTTTCGCTTGTTATAAGTATCTCAATTTGAGATTAAACATCTATAATTTTTTATACGAAGAAAGATGCAAGTCTGAGCAGCCTAGGGCTTACGACCTGGCATTTGGCTGGCTTGAGTAATCATTCTAAACACTTGTCTAACGTTCACCATTCTGCCCATTGTTGAACAATCATATTGCATTAATTTTTTAAACTTGTATTGAATGCAATGGTGGTAGAGTCCTATCACATGCTTGTTATTACTTCATTGATTTGGAAGGGCGGCTGATTGTGGCGACATCAGTTGAGAAATTTGCTACTGTATATATCGCTCACTCCTTTCAACAATGTCATATAAGTATCAACAAACTAGATTTTTCAGGAGATCGTTTTTAAAAGCTTAAAAATATAATAAAATGTATTTAAAATAAATATCAAGCCACTTTTTGAACTTTTTTGCTGTGCAACAAATCTTTTTCGGTAAAAACTAAATGTTTTTTCACCATTTGAAAAATATTAAGTTTATTTTAAAAAAATAAAAAAAACAATACCTTTTCTTCAAAATGCAAAAACAACACTTTCTGCCCTGTTAAATATTAAATATTGTTAGGGGTTAAATATTAAGTTAAAAATATGCCGCTATAGTACATTTTCTGGGCACTCCGAAAACATGCGCAACAGAAAATTGACGATTTATGATATATGACGTTGTTGAAAGGAGTGGGTGATAGATCCCGGGGCTTCCAGCACGGTAGCCGAACGCGCTAACCGACTGAGGTGGTCAGCTCGAACTAACTTGTGTTAATTGAGAAATAACTAATGTACAAGTCCCTTGAGGATAAAACAAGTTTTAAAATTCTTTTCTGATTAGTAATTTAAGGTGAAAGAGTACTTAACTCCTAATTATAAAATATGAACACCGCGAAAATTCAGAAATCGTTTTTTATTAGGAATACAATCTCTCTTAGAAACTTTTGTGTTTCGGTGAAATAACTCTAGGCAGCTTGTGCACTACACGGAATTTTACCTTTCGGCAGTGCAGTTTTGAAAAATAAAAGCGACTACGACAGTTAAACGTGATCGAATTTACACGCAACGTTATCACGCACCGATCGAGCATATCGATCCAAAGAAAGAAAAACAAAAGCACAAGTCAATCCAAGCCAATCATTTATTTTATATGCTAACTGAAGTACCGGACGCTAAAATTCCATATAGTGCACAAACGCCCTTATAACGAAAAAAAACGGTAGTACGAAGGAGCAATGTTACCGAAAGAAAAAGTAATTAATACGCCAAGGTAATAAAATTAAAAAACGAGAAAAATGTACGTAGCTCGTTAAAATTCTGCTTTACCTTTAAATTGTGGGTACCCGAGAAAATTGTGTTTCCCGTTATTATTTCATTATCAGAACTTTAAAAAAGATATATCGTTCTATCAGAATTTGTCTGAATTCGAATTTGGACGACTCCCGGGCAGACCACTAAAAAGATAAAATGACAGCTAAGAATTGACATCGCAGGAGACTGATCCCCCTTAAAAACAGGCCACAAGGCTTTCACCAAGAAAAAGAAGAAGAAGATGAAGAAGAATTTATCTCAATCAATTAAAAACTCAGGATTATATTTCTATAGTCGTGGCGTTGGAATGAGCCAAGTAAGAAATTTTGGGACATTGATTTTACTCTTTTTAATTTATTTCAAATGCTTTGTCTAGCGGGATCTATTGTAGAAAACAGGAATACTGAAACACCTTATAATTATTGACCAATATACAAGATAAAAGTGCTATTGGGTGTAAATAAGGTTAGTTTAAAAAAAATACATAGTGAAAAAAAATACCATCGGATCAGAGAAATGTTTTCAGGAATTTAGGACAAAAAATCGGAATTTAAACACTTTTATTTTTTAAATTTCACGACTTTTCATGGTTTTCAGGACCCATTTCAGGAACATTTCCGAACGTACCTTTTTAGTCGCCGACGTTACCATTTTTTCAATTTTATTAATTTAGAATGATCAATTGAGAAGGCTATTTTTAATTACTTATCAACATTAAAAAAGTAAATGATTACATTATGACAATTTGAAATAATTATTCTCATATATTTAACAAATAATAATTTAAAATCTACATTTTACTTAGTTAAATATCACTATTTGCTAAAATGTATTGTAACGACCTTCAATATTTGAAAATGTTGCGGAAAGCATCCAAACACGTGTCACAATAGATTTCAAGAAAAAGTTGTATTTACTAAGTAAAAGTTAAATTAAAAATGGATAGATTTTACCACAAAGTGACTGCCGAATCAATTAATAAAACAATAATTGCCTACTTAAGTAAAGACTTGAATCCGGGATCTTTGAATGTCGCATCCGCTGATCTACCAACTGAGCTAAGCTTGATACAATTAATCCTCATTTTGGGATATTTATTTTATAAATAACCTTACTAATTATTCGATGACTTTTCAAAATCGGAAAAAAAACATTTTATGGAATAAATTAGTCAAAACTAGATCATCACATCCCTAGTAAAGACTCATATGTGAATTTAATCAACCGACTCACAAAATCTTGTGATATCATACAAAATCAATACTATTTGGTGACGTAAGTCACATAGCATCTTGTACAGATGTCACCATATTAACAAAAAATGTTTTGAGACAGTAAACACATATCGCTCACTCCTTTCAAAAACGTCATATATCAAAATACTTGATTTTTCAGGAGATCGTTTTTAAAGTTTAAAAATAAAATAAAATGTATTAAAAAGAAATATCAAGCCACTTATTGAACTATTTACTGTCCAATATATCTTTTTATGTAAAACCTGAATATTTTTTCACCATTTGAAAAATATTTAGTACATTCAAAAAATAATTAAACAATACCTTTTCTTTAAAATGGAAAAACAACACGTTCTGCCTGTAGCGGGTAAATATTATGTTAAAAATATGCCGCTTTTGCTGGGATATAGTAAATTTTCTGGGCATTCCGCAAACATGCACAACTGAAAATTGACGATTTTTGATATTTGAAGTTGTTGAAAGGAGTGAGCGATATGTATTTAACATTCTCCCGGTCTCATATTTCCCGACATTGTCAGGACTTTGTTTGCGATGTTGAAGTTTTGTTGCTGCCATTCATGTCGAAGTCGTGCGCAAATATATCGCTTCAAATGTTGAAACTCAATTGCAAAGAAATTCGAAATATAAGCTTAGAATTTCATTTCAAGTTGTCGCATTAGAAGACCATTTTCAGCAGGTATAACTGACCGCCATATTGCAATAAAAAGAAAATATTCCATTGCAAAACTTTATTAGTTTAAAGTTTTTATTACTGAGTTTTTATTTAGTTGTTGCGTAACACAAATACAAAAAAGGTTAAATGGATGTATACCAAAATTTATTTTTCCAAAAAACACAACATCAATAACCATGACTTTTTTCCATTAGAAATCTGATCTAATAAAAATAATTTAAAAAAATATATGTATTGAAAAAAAATAATACATATATACATATATATATATATATATATATATATATATATATATATATATATATATATATATATATATATATATATATATATATATATATATATATATATATATATATATATATATATATATATATATATATATATATATATATATATATATATATATATATATATATATATATATATATATATATGTATATATATATAAAAATATATAATAAAACCCTCATCCGCACCCCAATGGTGCATAGGGCACTGCGTCATATACACGTCATATACATAGATACACGCAGTGTTATCTTGATCGACATTATGTTTACACATGAAGGAAAGGTGATCAGCCCTCCGCTTCAGGTACCAGTCCAGGGTAATATTGAATAAATATTACAGTGAAAAAATCACTTATATTTATTTGACCCCCCCTGGGAATCGAACCCGGGACCTCCAGAACGGCAGCCGAGCGTGCTGACCATTACACTACGGAGGCAGACAATATATATTTATATATATATACAGATATATATATATATAAATATATATATATATAAATATATATATATATATATATATATATATATATATATATATATATATATATATATATATATATATGTATATATATATATATATATATATATATATATATATATATATATATATATATATATATATATATATATATATATATATATATATATATATATATATATATATATATATATATATATATATATATATATATATATATATATATATATATATATATATATATATATATATATATATATATGTTTATATATATATATATATATATATATATATATATATATATATATATATATATATATATATATATATATATATATATATATATATATATATATATATATATATATATATATATATATATTGTATATACTTACATAAATAAACAAAACATCAATAACTATGACTTTTTTCCATTAGAAATAAGATTTAATAAAATTAATTAACAAAAATTATTTTTTATTTAACTTTTTTTATCTTTTAACGTAGATGAAATATATATACAAAAATGTATTGTATATAGTACAAAGCATAACAAGCAATCGGTAGACAAATCAATGAAATTTGATATTTTGAATAAATGAAAATTGAAAAAAAAAAATTAAAAAATGTCTAACTGAAAAGCCTTTTGGATTTTCATAGAACAAAATAATCAAATCCTTGGTCGTGTGAAAAAAAAAGTTTCATAGAAGAATTTCATAGAAGTTTTCAGTCCTACCTTTTACTTGTTCATTATTTTATCGTACGTATAATGAGATTGTTTTCAACCAAGTACGGAGATATCATACTAATGTCTAATTCTTGTGAATGGAAATATGATAATATCTTACGTTAGAGTAATTTCCTTTGCTTAATTCAATTAAAAACGAGAGAATGAAAATGTTAAGTCCATTAGAGTGGATCGTTTTCTCAAAATATTAAATTACCAAATCGTTCATTACGTCCAATATGTTCCATATATACATATATACATAAATATATGTATATATATATTTATATATATACATATATATATATATATATATATATATATATATATATATATATATATATATATAAATATTAATAAAATTATAAATAAAACATCTGTTTTTACCACTTTAGTATCATGACGACTAGTTTCGGAAGCTAGAGAGTTAATATTCTAACCCGTCGATGGAAGCATCGTAGCATCCTAAACTAGTTGTTTCAATATTACAAATAATCAATTAAATCATGTCTTACCGCAAAGTTTATTCCGAAACAATAAATAATATAAACATGTATACGAGTATAGCTTGCTCCAATTATATGAGCTATTTTTCATATTATTTTTTGACATCTCAACGCAGATAAAAAAGAATCCTTCCATATTCTCCTTCATCTATGTTGAGATGCGAAAAAATAATATGAAAAACAACTCCTATAATTAGAGATAATTCAGTATTTGAACACACTCAAAATGTTGTCTCAAAACTCGTATAACTTATGTTATCTTTGTGTCTTTTAGTTCGATCCACCCTAATGTCCCACCATTGTGTTCATAATTCCACGGCTCATTTCTACCTGTGTATGTTCATTTGTTTTTATAATATAAGACGACGTTCTACGACTTAATTAATGACAAATCCTCCGAGATAATTTTGAGAATAAGAGAATAAGATTAAAAATAACGTAATCCACGATTTCATTTAAGATTAAACAATACGAGATATTCTCCATATAACGACTTTATAATTAAACGTGATGAATACTTGATTAATACATACATTAACAAAGGAGTAATGTCTCCAAATAATGAATTGTGTCGCCTACTTTCAAAATCCGCTAGATCCATGTAAGTCGATTTTACAAAAAATTCAAAATTCTCCGTGTGACATTTATGTTTTAGATTTGTCTACCTGTAGATAAAATATTATGAAATAGAGAATATTCCCATTTTTTAAAGAAAATTATTCAGTATTTGACAAAAAAACACGAGACACAAACCGATAATGACGTCATCTTAATTTTTGACATGTCCCCGCTCTCTGGTTGGCCTATATGGGTCAGAAGGCATGTTTCATGAATATAGCAGAATTTGAAATACAACGCTGTTTTTAAGTATTTTTTAGCAGGGTTTTTAAGTATGTGCATATTTTAAACAACAAAACCCGCAATTGGCATTCCGATAGAGTAGTTATTGTAAAATCTTTCAAAATTGGATCTGGCGGATTTTGAAAGTAGGCGACACAATTATAATATATGGTTCTTAAACATATTTCCTACCTTAATGTGCAGAAGTGAGGCATGGATTTGGCAAAAGAAGGATGAAAGTAGACTGAAAGGAATTGAAATGTAACCTCTCAGTGCGGCAAAACGATGTATGATAGATGTTCGAATGATGATATAAACAAAGAATGCAAGGCTGAGATAAGCATTATTGATAAAATATAGAGTGATTTGTCGAGATGGTTTTGGCGTGTGTATCGAATGAGTGAATAAAAACAGCCAAACAATTTTAAAAGACGAACGTACTTAGAAATAAGACCAAAGAAGACCAAGCAAAACTTGGCACGATTAAGTTTGTCAAGTACTTGAAAGTGGTCAGGTAAGGATCGGAATATTTTACCGTAATGGCAGCGCCATCTGTTGAATATAATAGAAACACAGGCTTATGGTGGACAGCGTGCTTTTTGACAGCAGCTGTCTCTTAGCATTTTTAATGTCTTCGATTGCATTACTGTTACATAGGTTTTAACTTTTTTCATTGCTTCTTAAGCATTGTAAAATTTACATTTATACATATCACAAACGTTCGCTTTCTATTTTCTTTATTTTGCATTTTCTGTGCCACAGAAAAAATTTATTATGTTTAAAATAATGTCGAAAAAAACGGTACAGAAAATACATACTATTTCACTAATTGATTCGGCAGTCACTTTGTCGTAAAATCAATGCATTTTAAATTTATTATTTACTTTATAAATACCACTATTTTAAATCAAGTAAATAACACTATCACATACCAAATTAAGTAAATACCACTTATTACACTTATGACAGACGCTGTGGCGTAGTCGGGTAGACGCTCGACTGCGAAACTAGCGTCGTAGGTTCGATTCCTACAGACAAGCCTCAAATAGAGGCTTTGCGGGTTATTCCTTTAAAAATAATCAAATAGTGGTATAAACTTAGCAAAACATATATTGAAAATACAATTTTTAGTTTCATTTTTCTATTATATGGTACATTTATGTAAAAAACGTATACTTTCACGTTGGTGGGTGATATCAATTAAAAACACCAATATAAAATGCTAAACAGGCAATAAATAAAAGTTTGTTTCGCTGACGACAGGGCTTTAAACAATTATTTTCATTAAATAGATATCTTCATTACGCATTCAAATATTTTTCCTCCATTCCCGCGCCGAGGGTTAATCAACGGAATAAAGCGTCATTCGTGTGGGGGTGCCAGGATGAAAAATTAAAAATCCTCGTTAGGTGCGCGGACAAATTAAAAATCATTGTGGGTAAAATAAATTTAAAGCTCTGGCAGCCCATAAAGCGGGAAAACAAAGTGCACGAATACACCCAAATTTAAGCTGCATACATACAAACATAACATACATATTCTGTTAAACATACTTTGTATATTGTCGCTCTCCTAATTTACTGCCGTATTTTGGAGTTTGTTAGTTTATTCCGTACTTAATTTTCTCTTTGAATACGGTAATTATGTAGTTTTTAAACGATATTTTATACAAAGCCTAAACGAGAAAAAGTTAAACTAGAAGTAAAAATTTTCTGCTAATTCAAAAGCTTCTTTTCACCTCACCAATGGATGTCTCTAGTGAAGCTATAGTGATTCAAGAACAATGTTTCAAAATTGGTTCATATATATAGAACTTTCAAGAATTTGAGTAGTTTGGTTGTCAATAATGAGTAGAATTGGTAAATGTTACACGTGCGTAAAGTGATATCTTAAACCAGCCTATGACGGTTGGCAGCCCCATAATTGCCCAGACCTCCATATTTTTCTTTTTCTTTGGTGAGATGTCAAAAAATAAAACTGGAAGTACACAATAAAGTCCTGGTATCAAACCTAATGCATAGAAGTGAAGCATGGAGTTGGCAAAAGAAGGATGAAAGTTTATTGTCAATTTGTAATTTATGTTTTTATAAATGTTCAAGAACTATCTACCCTCTTATTGCAAACAGCTATATTTGGTATCAAACGTTTTGATCAATATCACTTGTCTATTTTTAGTTGGTTGGAAGATATTCCTTTTTAGCAGTAAGCCCGCCAATGTACTTATTTCTTTTAAATAACATAAATAAAGTAGACTGATTGGAGACAAAATGCGATCTCTCAGGCGAATTTGCGGCCAAACGATTTGTTATAGGCGTTCGAATGGTGAAATAAGGAAAGAATGCGAGGCTAAGATAAGCATTGTAGATAAAATAAAGAAAGGTGTGTTGAAATGGTTTGGACACGTGGAACGAATGAGTGAGGAAAGAACGGTAAAACAAATTTATGAGGTGAATGTCGTTGGATATAGAATATATTCGAAGTCAGAATAATCAGTAGGTATGTACAAATAATGAGGAAATGCATGAATGTGGAACGAGAGAAGTATACTGTATATTAGCAAAGACAGAATGGTATGGCATTCTACGATCTCTGCTTATCTTTGCTGGGAAGCGGTGTGATGGTTTTAAATGCTTTTTTACAAGTTTAAAAAATCTGAATCTAAATCTAGTGTCTGGTTGTAGTCCCGTGGTTAGTGTCGCGGACTCTTAAATCAGAGTTTCTCGGTTCGAACCCACTCTACCACAATTTGATACCAATTTCTAATACTGCTCCGCTCAGGCTCACAGAAATAGTATGAAATTTAAATATTTGTGTAAATAATATTCGAACCCTTATCCGCACCCCAATGGTGCATAAGGCACTGCATCATAAAAACGCAGTGTTATCTTGATCGTTTGCACACGAAGGAAAGGTGATCAGCCCTCCACTTCAGGTACCAGTCCAGGGTAATATTGAATAAATATTAGAGTGAAAAAATCACTTATATTTATTAGACCCTTCATGTGGGAATCGAACCCGGGACGTCCAGAACGGTAGCCGAGCGTGCTGACCATTACACTACGGAGGTGGACATAATAAATACATAATTAACAAAAATATTTCATTTTTTTAAATTAAAAATAAATAAATAGTAAATTCATGAAAATCTATAAATATCTAAACCGTCAGATTCTCTTTTTGCCGTAAGTATGACAATAAAAATTTTGTGACCTGGGTAAGCACTTAAAGATACCATATACATACAATAAAAGTATCATCTGCTTATGAAAGAGGAAAACTTCTCTTTTGAATAAAGGATATGCAAATTACATTATATTTAAACTTCTACGTATTCTTCTGGCATTGTTCTTTTATGATAACCCTACTTTACTACTTACGTTTGTTCTTCACGACAATTTGGTAAGGAACTTTGTTTAGATATGAAAAAACAAGGTTTGTAAAAATGAAATCAAAGTGAGTAGGTACAGACAGGAAATTTTTCAAACTGAGAACTGGAAAGTTATCTTCGCAACATTTTGTTTTTCTTCGCGGGACTGCATTTTATATAGTAAAATAACAACAATATAGTTTTTTCCGTATTGAAAAAAACTTTATTTAATTTCATTAATTGATTCGGCAGCACTTTGTGGTAAAATCTAACCATTTTTAATTAATGTTTTACTACAACATTTTGAGTGTGTCCAAATACTTTTAAATACAAATCAGCCCCGTAAATGCCCAGACTTTTATAGACCCATATTCTTCTTCATCTTTGATGAGATGTCAAAAAGTAATAATGTTTTACTAAGTTAATACCTTTATTTCTTAAAATCTACTGTGACACGTGTTTCGATGCATTCCGCATCATGTTCATACGGTGTTTGAAAATGATGCGGAATGCATCGAAACACGTGTCACAGAAGTTTTGAAGAAATAGTGGTATTTACTGAGTAAAATATTAATTATCAACTTTATTTAACACTATTTTTAGAAGTTTGTCTGCTGGTAGGATAGTAAGAATAGAGAAGGTAAATATAAAAATACATCACAAACACCCAGACCAATTTAAAATAAATCTTTCTTGAATTCATTTTGCTATTAGCGGGAATCGAACCCGCGACGCCAGTTTAGCAGTCGTGCGTCTACCCAACTACGCCACAGCGCCTAACATATTTTATTTGACCAGTGACTGGGTTTCGTTGTTATCGAAATCATCAGACTGGTGGGAGGCTGTACAAAATTCATACTGTTAACACAACAAGGCAGGGGTTAAAAACAATGATTTGAAATACAATTTTCTGACGAAATTAATTGATGTTGATTGAATTTAAGTAGTGCATTACAACAATAATTGTTTGTAAGTTATGGTTAGTGTTTTAAGTATGATTTAATATTTTATTATTGTAGAAATGGATTTCTGTTGATTGGTATGTTAATTTACCCATAAATAGGATAATATTTAAATAAACATGAGAAAATCCATCTGCCTGAAAATCGTCTGTCTTTGCAAACAATCTTCACCTCACCTCCTTTGATAAACATCATGTATATATAGCCTATGATACATATTTATATATCATCCGTAGGGTAAATTATTCAACGTCTTCTACATATCGCTCACTCCTTTCAAGAACGTCATATATCAAAAATTGTAAATTTTTAGTTGTGCATGTTTTCGGAATACCCAGAAAATGTACTATATCCCAGCAAAAGCAACATATTTTTAACTTAAAATTTACCAGCTACATACACGGCAGAAAGTGTTGTTTTTGCATTTTAAAGAAAAGGTATTGTTTAATTATTTTTTTAAATGTACTAAATATTTTTCAAAAGGAGAAAGAACCTTCAGGTTTTAGCTAAAAAGATGTGTTGCAAAGTAAAAAAGTTCAATGAGGAGCTTGATATTTATTTTTAATATATTGTATTATATTTTTAAACTTTAAAAACGTTCTCCTGAAAAATCAAGTTTTTTGATTTATGACGTTCTTGAAAGGAGTAAGCGAAAGATAAATAATTGAAAAAAGTATCCCAAATTGAAATGCTATTTCTAGCTCTTTCATTAAAAAATATAATTGAAATAATTCGTAATGAATCTCTCCCATGTGTGATTGGAAATTTTTATCACGATATCAACAAATTGTCAATTTGGTGATATCGTGATAAAGAAGCAGAAACCCCGTGAAGACGTTTCCAAATTATCTTCAGAGATTTTCAATAGTCAACAATGCAAAATATCAGTTGTTTAATAGAATTTGATACAATATCTTTTTTGTTTATTAACGTATAAATATGTTCTCACATAATTTTTGATGCCATGAATAGGATGATAAATCATTTTTTCACCGTTTTTTCATCGTTCCTCGCTGCTTAGGGACAGGATAACATAAACCTATAAAGTTTGTTGGGTTTTAGAGTATTTTGTAATAAAGCCGTGGGTTATTTAATGAGTCGATAAAACGTCTTTAAGTCTGCAGCCGTTAACAACCATTGCTGATACACTTCCTAAAGCAAATAAACAACGTGGGTTTACTGCAGTATTTCACAATTTATGAGGATCCATTTTTATCGGAAATTTATTGATAAACCTGTAAAAATGTTTACAAACATAATACTTTTGATATGCAAACATGCGAACGAAAAATTAAACAATCAAAATCGAACAAATTTATTGGTAAAACCAATTGAAAATTTTATGCTTTGGTATAAATTCCGTCGGTGATATGAGTTTTTTTAAGAACGGCTAATTTACTACTGCATACCTAATATCGCTCACTCCTTTCAACAACGTCATGTATAAAAAAACTTGATTTTTCAGGAGATCGTTTTTAAAGTTTCAAAATGTAATACAAGTATTAAAAATAAATATCAAGCCACTTATTGAACTTTTTACTGTGCAACAGATCTTTTTAGGTAAAACCTGAAGGTTTTTTGAAAAATATTTAGTACATTTAAAACAATAATTAAACAACACATTTTCTTCAAAATGCAAAAACAACACTTTTTGCCCTGTAGCGGGTAAATATTAAGTTAAGAATATGCCGCTTTTGCTGGGATATAGTACATTTTCGGGCACTGCAAAAACATGCACATCTGAAAATTTGCGATTTTTGAATTAAAATGAAGTTCTACAAATTAAACGCCCAATCTAAAAATAATAATTAAAAAATTAATCTATTTTTTTCCCGGATTTTTCATTTACCTAATTTTCTACACTAACCAGACAAAATTGATTTTTTATGTGTTTTTTTTAAACAATATAATACTATAAACAAACAATATAACTTAGTAGACTAAAAAAAATAGTGTTGATTTAACATTTAATACATAACTTAAAAACTGCCCTAATAAAGGAATATTATAATAAGGAAAGTTTGTAGCAGATTTTCTGCAGGCTATAAAGTGCGTTCAGAGATCGCATTGTCTGCTGAAACTGCACGTGTTGAAAACACACCACACTGCGAATTTGACAGAGCATTCCAAATATTTTCATCCGTTCGTTTCCCATTTAATAATATTGTACGGCGCTTTCGCTTGGCCGCGATATTTTGGGCACAAAAATAGATTTTCGTGAAGTTGGTCCGAGAAACAGCGTTCATGTCAGTTATTGAGAAAACGCCGCGTGAATTGTATGTGGTCCGGGCACACTAGAAGACGTACTGGAGATGTAATCTTCCAGCCGGGAATTTAACATCAGGTGTTATGTTACAGTGTGCGTTTCGAAAATGTTTACTCGTGTTTTTTGTTTCGATTCTATTTTGGAAAGTTTGAACGGACGCGAGGAGGTTAATAAAAACGTCAGTGCGGTGATTCGAATATAAATAAGTTTATATTATGTTATAACCGTCGCGTGATGGATTCGCATCGAAATTTCCGAATTGTGTAAATGTTGATTTCTACATACATATTTACTTCTTCTGACACGTTTGATATATTTACAGTGAATCTTGGTTATGAAAGCTTCACAATATTTATTGTTTTATAAACAAGTAGGAACAAAAGCGATGAAAATATATTTAAACTAGCTGTACCTGGCCACGTGCTACTGTGGTTCAGTCTCGTTAAATGGAAATGAAAGAAGATAGATAGCATATATTTCTAATATGTATAATTTATAATGCTTGTATAGTAATGAAGATTTCTAAAAATATTAAAAATCTTTGAAACTACAGTGCAATCGAAAACATTGAGTAAGAGCAGGTATCAAAAAGCTTGCTGTCCGCAATGAGTATTGTTTGAGTAAAGTTGAGTTGCTGTATCGTCCAACAGATGGCGCTGCCATTGCTGTCGAAAATATGTATAAAACATTTTTAATTTTATTTTCATGTGTTACATTTTAATTATAAATGGAGAGATTCGATATATATAATACACATGCGTATTCGAATGCAACGTTGTGTCAAAATTTTAAAGCTCTCGGTGAATAACTTTAGAAGATTTAAGATTATCAACAAATGAAATTTACATTCACACATTAATACATTAAATAAACATTTATGTCTTCTGGAGGGCCCTGGTTCGATTCCCATAAGGGTCTAAGAGTGATTTTTAACTCAAGTATTTATTTAATACCACCCTGAACTGAATGTACCTGAAGCGCAGAGATGATCACCATTTCTTGTGTATTTAACGATTAAGATATCACTGCTTTTATACGATGCTGTGCCCTATGCACCACCTACCAGTAAAGGGCAAGGGAAGATAAAAAAAAACATTTTCACGTTTTTTATTGTGACGGAGTTATGAATGTATTTAAATGAAGGTTTTTTTTATTATTTTATTATTTATTATTTTGGCATTAACTTTGTGGTAAGACATGTTACAATGGTTAAGGAAACACTTGTTTTTATATCACTTGCCTTTTATTAAAGACTACTAGTTTCTTTTTTGATTTCCACTTTTCCTTTGTTTTCAAACTCCGCCCCTTGACTAACCCCCTCCCCCTAACTTTCCCCTCTCCAACAATTTTATATTTTAGTTATTATTCAGACCTGACGATGGAAGTTTAGCTTCCGGAACTAGTAGTTATTAATAAAACTCAAGTGGTATAAAAACAAGTGTTTCCTTAATTATTGTAAATAAAGGTTTATGAATAAACAATTACTACTCTTGCCTGTATGATACAAATTATACCAAAAATATATTTAATTCATATCGCTCATTTGGTGCAACAATAGCGTATTTACATTTTTAGAAATATTACACGAGATGGCATTCAGACGTTGTAGCAACAGAAATGGCTCCATTTTACTCAATTCTACAATGACACGTCCGCACGTAGGAAATGAATCAAAGGTAACTAGACGTTGGAAAATTATATTGAAAGTACCTACCCCGTGTTGAAACATGCAGAATTGATTTTCCTGTATAATTGAAAAGCTTAGTAAATGGATTTACTATGATTTAAATCCGATTTTAGTCCGCCTCCGTAGTGTAATGGTCAGCACGCTCGGCTACCGTTCTGCAGGTCCCGGATTCGATTCCCAGGGGGGGGTAAAATAAATAAAAGTGATTTTTTCACTGTAATATGTATATATATATATATATATATATATATATATATATATATATATATATATACATATATACATATATATATATATATATATATATATATATACATATATATATATACATATATATATATACAATATATATATATATATATATATATATATATATATATATATATATATATATATATATATATATATATATATATTTATATATACTACAATGACACTCGCGCCATCTCGCATCATTTCACCACAAAATCAATTCTGTCCATGTTTCTCCCGATATAAATAGTCTTTCCGCACATTTTGACATATTTAACTCATTTTTTAAAGTGTAACTACGTCATTGTTGCACCAAATGAGCGATATAATGCAATTCCAAAAAGACAATCAAAATTATTTTAATTATATATTTGTTAATTAGAAACTAGCAATTTCAGAATGATTGCGTTTTACAAACAGGAAATAATTAACTTTACTGTCAAGCGCATTATCATAGGTACGTTATAAATCTATGTGATAATGCAGTAGGTACTACGAGTATATTTGTTTTGCACAATGTATTCATATTTATTTACCTGTGATATTATGGTTTTATTTCAAATATCTGGGGACTTATACTCGAACGCATATGCTTAATTAAACAATATTCAATAAAAAAAAAACGCCGGATTGGGGAAAACATGTTTCATTCATTGTTAATTTTTTTCCATTATTTAATTAGTTTTATTTAAAAACATGTATAAGTGCCTGAAGAATAAAAAAATACTTGGTTTATTTTCTGAACATTTATATGAAAACAAGCTATTTGAGTGTTTTAATAAGATAACTTAAGAATTATATTTGAGTTTTTGCGACTCATGAATGTTTGCAAAAACCTTTTGATGTTAATCTTAAGGGTTTATGATTGAACTCCGAAGTACTGACCACACATCTAACCTAAACTTATGGTTGCTTCTCGTTAGAAGGGACAAGTTAAAAAGTGAATTAATTAAAGTCCAGGTGTAATTATTTTAGTGTAAAACTTTTATACTGTAAACTGTTATTGTATCTATTGTTTGTAATGTATATAATCTAAGGATTAAAAAAAAAACAAATAATAATAATAAAAAATTGTATTAACATGTAATTATTTCGGCTCGATACAGGCCATGCCTAAAGAGACGTAATACATCTGGTAAAAAAATGTATGTGTCCATGAAACAAATAATTAAAATAAAATATAATTAATTTAAAAGTGAAAAATACTTACAATAATAATTTTACAAAGTAAAAAAGAACTATCCTAATAATTCTTTGAGGAAATCTTTTTATTTTTTTTAATTGATTTATGTAATTACGGGCATTAACAAACTAACCATGAAACCGCTTCCCTATAGGGTAGGTAGAGATAATAGAACGTCACACCACTCTGTCACCCATTTTTAAGGATATTTGTAAACGCAAAATACATAGCTGTGCGATAAAAAATATGTTTAGAGTTGCAAAAAATTAGATAATACATGAAAAATCTTTGAGTGCCAAGCTAAGCTAGGAGTGTGTCAGGACATAAGAGTGCGGCATCCAATTCTCTCTGTCTACCCCTGCAGAGAAACGGGGTGATGGTAGTAGTAGTAGTAGTAGCAGCGAGTTATTACACAAAAAAAGGTATCTTTATAATAACATAGGCATTACTTTCTTCATAATTTGTTGGTACCTACCGATTTAATATTGAATTCTCTAAAATATTCTTCTTCTTCTCCGTCTTATTCCTCATTGCTGAGGGTGGTGACCCTTGCAGAAGCAATGACTCTTCTCCAGTTATCCCTTGACTGCGCTGCACGTAGCGCTCCAACCGCCGAGGTGCCTGCTGCTGCCTTAATTTGATCGGTCCATCGTGTGGGGATCTTCCTCTCCCTCTCTTTCCCTCTAGGCTACCGATCACAACTAGTCGTTCCAGGCTGTCCTCGTTGCCACGCGCAACGTGTCCAAAGAACTGGAGGATCCGTCGGGTACAGATATTGGCCAGAGTCAAGCCATCCAAGCGTAGTTCCTGGCGAATGGACTCATTGGTGCGTCTAGCTGTCCATGGAAATATGTTTGAACAGTTATTAATATAAATGTATTTTTTACACCAAAAAAAAAGGAATACGAGTTCGTATATAGGGGATCTCTGTTAGGTAAACAAGGATTCATTTTAGATTCTCTATAAATTTATGCTTGTTATGAAATCCCTTTGCAAACTCATTAAAACAAAATTATTGTAAAAAAAACGAAATAAAATGAGGCCCCTTGACAGCAACTGTTTTCCATAGATAATGAAAATAAAGGCGCGAAGTTTTTTATAACCCAATATTCGAACGAGATTCAAATTATACCATTGCCGTTTCATTCGCTCCTATATAAAGCGATGTGAGAGCGAATAAGATGGCTTTGTTTTGATATTGGCGGGAATACACTGTATAAACCGAACTCGAGCAGTATTTAGGGTAATGAAAATGGAAACCTATCAATTGTTACAATTTATTTGCGTGGCAATAAAATAAAGCGTGTTATAAACAGTTCGCGGTGTAAATAAGCTGTTAAAACATAGAAAGTAGGGTGGAAATTTCCATTACGTAGGTACATTTGTTGCAATATTTCTTTGGTATCGTTCAATATCGTTCAAAAAGTGCTAAGTGCAAAAGAAATTGTGACGTTACATTAAAATTATCAAATCAATCGTGTTTTTTTTTAACGACCGTTAAATTAACAGGTGAAACAAGTAAATATGTATAATAATAAATAACGTTAAATATAATTATATATTTCAATAAATTGATATGATTATTAGTTTTTGACAGACAATTTTGTTATTGTCATGTTTTCAAAATGGTTGAAAAACTAAAGAAGAGTTTTTGTTTAGTATTTGAAATAAAATAATAATATTTGAAAATCGAAAAGAAATATAAATAAACTATAAATAAGTGTTTGATAAATTATCGAAAAGTGGTGAAAAATATGAAATCGGGACTAACGTGGTATAATTTGTTTTTTTAAACAGTTTATTCGTTTTTTTTATTTCCATAGTACCATGATTCTTAGCGATAACGTTATTGATGGTATACCAAAGACTGTTCTATAGAACAGTCTTTCACAAAATGTGCGAAAATGCCCTCTTCGAAGTTTTTTCGAGGGCATAAGAGGCCGGATAGAAGCACTGAAAAGTAGGCAAAATATTTTTTCTATCCCTCTTTCCAAAAGGGGATATTTTGATGTTTTTTTCTCTTTTGTCGAGAAATTTTTAAAGGTGGCGTCAGACTAAAAAAGTTTGGGAACCTATGGTGTAGATCATTGTTCCGCAAAGTGTGTGCCGCGGCACACTGGTGTACCGGTGATTAGTTGGTGTGACGGGGAAAAAGTCTAGTTTTGTGAAAACAACACAATTGCTCCAAATTTTGATTGCCTGTGCTCAGTTAAGTAGGCTCACATTCCGCATTAAAGTTAATATATGTTAAATATGTTACCATAATATGGTAAATATGCGCCTCTGAAATTTCTCAATTTGGTGGGTGTACCTTAAATAGAAAAAGTTTGCGGAACACTGGTGTAGATCGTAGGTTCTCAACGGAGCAGTATCGCCCGCCAGAATGACTGGAGTGGTCTTCTAGGAGGCACTGGGGTCAGGAAGGCTGGGGCATATATTTTTATTATTTACCCTACGTTATGATGTGGAAATTCTGGCAATTTACTTATCTTTGACAATGTTGAAGAAAATTTTGGCAGGGGGGGTGCTGAAAAAAGTTTAGGTTCTGTTGGTGCAGATATGTATATTATGTAAAAATAGATAATGGAATAAAAAAAATGAGTAAAAAAGAATTCTACCGATAAGACACGAAAGATGGCTTGGTTGGTATCCCCAAAAAATCACAGTAAAAATAAACTTTAAATGTACTTGATATACTCGTATACGTATTATTAAAAAAAATTGTTTTCAATTTTTTTTAAACTTAAATATTAGATGAGAATTAAAGCCCATTTTGATACATTTCCGATGCTCAGTTTGCTAGTTTAAATGATGAATTTTACATGAGTTTAAATATCTAACAAAAACGACGCATAAGTGGTGTTTTAAACAAGTGACTAAAAATGGTGTGAAACGTAAAACGACTGTAAAGTTGTATAATTTGTTTTTCGAACAGTTTGTTCGAATTTTGAACATGTCTCGTTCGCGCCAGGGTCCGCAGGCCCTGCCGCCGGCGGGGGACGATCAGTACGAGGCCGGCCCTCCGACGAGGTGCGCCAAGTTCCTGTACTTCACGTGGAAGTTCTGCACGTGCGTCTTCTCGCACTTCATGCTGGTCTCGCTGGTGGTATCCTACTGCATCCTGGGCGCTTTTACGTTCGAGCATCTTGAGGCCGAGAATGAGAGAAAGGTAGGAGAAAGAAATATAATGTCATTAATTGTTATCACAAGCCACTTTGTGGTAAAATGTATCCATGTTTGTAAAAAAACTCATATTTTGGAGTGTATGGACACTCCCCATGCCTTGAAAATATTGGAGCGGAAACCTAGAGCACATTCAAGGGTAATTGTTTTTCATATGTAGGTATTAACATTAGATAGATACATACATATCGCTCACTCCTTTCAACAAAGTCATACATAAAAAAAACACGATTTTTCAGGAGATCGTTTTTCAAGTTTAAGAATATATTGTATATACATATATATATATATATATATATATATATATATATATATATATATATATATATATATATATATATATATATATATATATATATATATTTATATAAATATATATATATATATATATATATATATATATATATATATATATATATATATATATATATATATATATATATATATATAAATATATATAATATATATATATATATATATATATATATATATATATATATATATATATATATATATATATATATATATATATATATATATATATATATAAATATATATATATATAAATACCAAGCCACTTTTTGAACTTTTTACTGTGCAACAGATCTTTTTAGGTAAAACCTGAAGGTTTTTTCTGCATTTGAAAAATATTTGGTAAATTTAAAAAATAATTGAACAATGCAAAATGCAAAAACAACACTTTCTGCCCTGTAGTGGGTAAATATTAAGGTTTCGCTGAAATAAAATACATTTTCTGGGTATTCCGACAATATGCACAACTGAAAATTGACGATTTTTGATATATAACGTTGTTCAAAGGAGTGAGGGAAATGTCATGTTTTTAAAAATAAATTAATTTTCAAATAAAATGGATTCTATCCTTAATTTTTGTGGATAGTAAGGCTTTTTTTATGTGAATTCGCATAAAAAAATATAATGCGAAAATAGTGTTCCTTCCACCCAACACGACACGTTTTATTCAGCCATCAACGACATGTTTAATCAGGGCATCATTTCCACTTTAAAACAATACTATATTAAGAACACTTATCGACATATACTGGATAAACTAGAGAATGATAAATTAACTGTACCTGAATGTTGGAAAAGCAAACAACTCTGGGTCCTTCGTTTACTCAAAGCATTCTCACTGGATACTTCATAAAAATTTCGGCAATTTTCGCAACGTTTTTTACCTTTTAATAGTAAAAGAGCATAACAAAGCATATTTCTTCAGAAATTTAATTAATTTTCAAATCAATATAACTTTTTACTAAAGCAATGAATTGAAAAACAATAAAAAAGTGTAGACTTAAATATTTCCTTTTAAGCACATGTTCATTTGGAACAATCAGGTGAGTTTTACCTGACATATGGGCATTAACACCATCTAGTGGCAAAAAACCACAGATTCTTTTTATATGACCTATCATATATTTTTTTCACTCTAATATTTATTTATTACCCTGGACTGGTACCTGAAGCGGAGGGCTGATCACCTTTCCTTTGTGTGTTAACGATCAAGATAACACTGTGTTTATATAATGCAGTGCCCTATGCACCATTGGGGTGCTGATAAGGGTTTGAATGAATGAATGAATGAAATCATATATTGATATAGTCCGCCTCCGTAGTGTAATGGTCAGCACGCTCGGCTACCGTTCTGGAGGTCCCGGGTTCGATTCCCAGGGGGGGTCAAACAAATATAAGTGATTTTTTCACTGTAATATTTATTAAATATTACCCTGGACTGGTACCTGAAGCGGAGGGCTGATCACCTTCCCTTCATGTGTAAACGATCAAGATAACTCTGCGTTTATATGGCGCAGTGCCCTATGCACCATTGGGGTGCGGATAAGGGTTTTATTATTATTATAATCATATATTGTGTTTTTATTTTTATATTTTTTTATGAACTTTTTTATGCGATTTTTGGTACATCCTATAATATTGATTATGGAACCTATCCTCCAGTTTTGTAAGAAGTTCAAGTTTTTTTTATGCAAAGTTTTTTACTCGACTCTCCTTGGAACGTATCTATCGCAAAAAAAGAGACTCAAAAAAAGCTTCCTTTGAATGCTTTCAAGAAATTAATGAATACAATAACCTTTAAATATAAACTAGTGATATTTATAACGAGACTATCTTCTATTCGCTTTGTATTAACACAATGAACAGTGGGTTTTGAAAATATCGTAAAACCGTTGTGTTATTTCAGGTTAAATCGAGTATATCTGATATTCGTGGGAACTTTACGGCTGACATCTGGAAGTTGACAAAAGAAACCTTGGTACTGCATAAAGAAAATTGGACTACCACGGTTGTAGGAAAATTAGGGGTAAGTTGTTCAAATTATTTGAATATATACGTAAGTACTTTTGTGCGTAAAAACATACCCTACTTTAGAGGAAAGCTTTGTACCTCAGTCAAAAATTTAATATTTTACTCTCTACGAAGAATGATGTTAGTGAAAGAAGTATACGAGTATACTCGTCTTCTTGAATGTTTTTCGCAGATACTTTGGCACATTTTATAAACTTTATGAAATAAAACTACTTTATTTTTAACCACTTTTTATTGCTACTGATAAACACATGTTTATCCCTAATGATTACAAGTTAAAAGAACATGATTAACCCTGATCATGTCAAGGCTCTCGTCGAAACCAGGTGGAGAAAAGTGCCAATAAAACGTGGTTAAGAACCAAGTAGTTTTATTTTATAAAGTTATTTTAATTAACTAACCATCACGCTACTTGGTATGGGTAGGCAATCGATTAGGGTATCGATTTGATGCAGTGCCCTATGCACCATTAGGTGAGGTAAGGGTAAATTTAAAGTGATAGATAATATTACACTTGCTGTTTTATTTAAAATTTATGCAAAGAAGATCAACACACAAGGTTATAAGTTGTATGAAAACTTGAAATCATTTTTTAAGCGCCTGCCAGTATGTAAAATAATCCTATTAGGATCTTGCACACATCTAAAAAAAAGGGTCTCTGCCTAACAAAATCTATTTCAATCCAATCGTAGATGGCTTCCGTGAACTCAAACATATAGCGTTATGAGATTTATGATATATGCATGAGTTCCAAACATTTGAGTATTACGGTTGTCAATCATAGGTAGAATGGCAAATATTACACGTGTTTAAATTGATCAGTAAAACCAGCCTATGACTGGTCACAAGCCCTGTAAATACCTGGAATACCATATTTTTCTTCATCTATATTGAGATATCAAAAGCAAAGAAGATCAATCTTTTGCCATTTCGTTTGGCGTATAAATTTGAATAGACCATTTTTTTGCGAAATAAAATATGATTATGACGTTATTAATAGGGTGTATTTTATTTCTGTCAGGATTTTGAAAAGGCCATCTTATCTGCCATGAAGGAGAAAGGGTGGGACGGGGACGAGAATCCCGAGGTTATCCAGTGGACCTTTGTGGGGGCGCTCTTCTTCTCAATCATTGTCATCACCACAATAGGTAGGCTGCATTATTATTCCGGAATAACATACTCGTACTACATGTATAAGGGTGTATCAAGTTTTATAGTGAATAATTAAAATATTGTGTAAAATTATGAAAAGTTATCTTCGATTTATTGATATATCGTTGTCGTACAGGAGAAAGTGACCAACTACCAAAATTTAAAATGTCCAGCAGGGTCATTTAAGTCACTTTTGCTTGGCAAGAAAATAAACACCAATGCATTTAGTCAGTTTTAGCAAATTAATATAGGTACTATACTTCCAAGTTTAAAATCCTTTGGGATTTTTTAATGGCAATATTAAGCTAGTAAAATATCAAATAGTCAATGATCACGTTTTGGCAAAAAATGCACTTGGTCACTTTCTCTTGTATGACTACTTTATATGTATACACACCCACACACACACATATAAACACACACATATATATATATATATATATATATATATATATATATATATATATATATATATATATATATATATATATATATATATATATATATATATATATATATAAATATAAACACACATATACAGGTGTTCCATAATCCAAGGCATTCCTTTTAAGGGGTGTTAGACAAGATTGTGATTTGCCAAAAATTTTAAAATGACGTTCGTAAAAGTGCGTTAGTTTTCGAGATATTTCCACTTTTATGAATTTTCAACATCTAAGCCTTACATCAGTTTTTTGAGTGTCACTTCTTCAATTTTTCATACTTTAGGATTCTAATTTTAAAAATTTCACGTGTATTTACTAAACTTTTTTTTAAAGGAATCAAATATTTATGTTGGTCGAGTTTTATTTAAAAACAAGTAAGAATTTTTGTCTCGCAATTTACGTAAGAGCATCTTCTTTTGCACAAGAAAATCCACGTGGTCAGCCATTTTTAAGAAGCACGGGAAGGATGAGTGGGGGGAAGGATGAGTGGGTGTTTTACATTACAAAGGTGTTCGGATTAGCGGGGGTTCGGATGATAGAGGTTCTGCTGTGTATATGTATTTAAATAATTAAGGTTATTTTTTTAAATTACTTTTTTGGTCATTATTTATACCTATTTCTTACATGATAAATTAATACCCTTACTGGTAGATATCAAGTAAAATTTATATGAAAATCAATATTATTAACGGCATATTTCACATGAGGAGGAATTCTGGTAAGTCCGGACGCTTGAAAAGAAAAAGAACTCCTAAAGAGTGATATGGTATGACGAGGAAAAGAAAATGTTTTTCCAATATCAATATGAAGTGCAGTGAGTGTAAAAATCATGGGAATCATACTGCATGAAGAGCATATATCGCAAAATTAACACGCCAATGATTAATGGGTAAACATTAATCCCTGGCGGTTTGTTGGGAAGCTATATTACATACTGCCGAACGTTTTTGGCTCGTTAAAACTCACCTTATCGAGTTGTGGGTTTCGGAACGTATCATTGCGTATGTTTATTTTTCGCTTTTGGTCTGTTGAGGACTTTTGTTTTCGTTTTCTACCTCTTTAAATTATCAATTTGCCGTGGAAACCGTTCTCAGAAGGGTAATAAAAACAAGGTTTATGATAAAGAGATTCGTTCAGCACATTACATTGACCCTTTAAAAAAGAATATATTTATAAAAATTTTATATTAGACTATTTATAAATATATAAATATATATATATATATATATATATATATATATATATATATATATATATATATATATATATATATATATATATATATATATATATATATATATATATATATATTATATTATATATATATATATATATATATATATATATATATATATATATATATATATATATATATATATATATATTATATATATTTATATATATATATATATATATATATATATATATATATATATATATATATATATATATTTATATATACTTACACATGTACATATATGTGTGTGTGTAAGTATGTATAAACTATTTATAGATTTGGCGTTCTTATATTGTATTTTAATATTAAAAACACATAATTAAATTTCATATTCTTTAGCCTTGTTATTAGTTGAAATTGTTTAAAACGTCTTATACTTGTCATCAGTTGATATCGCCTTGACACTAGTTTGAAAATGCCAAAACAAGGCGAAACAATTGTCACAATTTTGACGTTTTTAATAATAAAATGCAATTAAGTAGACTCTAAAAATTAATGTTTGATTTTAATATTTAATATATTAAGTATGTAAACTACATCACATTTTCATATATTTTTAATTTTGTTTTATTATTTTCGTTCGTGGTAAAAAAAATCAACTGATAGATGGCAGTGCTGAAATTTATTTGAGAAGTGTGTAACATTCCTGCCTTGAAAACTATGACGGTAATTTTTTTCCTTTTTTTTTAGTATCTGGCAATCATTTCCGTGTCGTTTATTTTTCCGTTAAGTGACAATACTTAATCCCGCCAGAAACAAAGCTTATTTTTTGACACTTCGCCAATTAGCGTTTCTTCAAGTCCTCTCCTTCAAAAATTGTTAGGCACTCCATTTTTTCTCAAATTTAAAGCATTTTCTAACAAGAAGTCTGTTTTTTAGTAATGACGTAATGACATCAACTGTTGGATTCATTCTTGAAGCTTTCGGCGGTAATTCTCAATTTTGTGAAAGAGAATTTTTATAAAAAAAATCATTATACTCATTAAAAAATAAAAGCTTAAGTTGGAAAAAAGTAGTTCAAATATTGAAGGGTAAAAAAGCACTGTTAAAATAAGGTGAAGTAAAATAAAGAAATATTTTTAAATGGTTTATTGAGTTACGAGTATTTTCTTAGTGGTGTAGTCTTGCCCAATAAATACGGTCGAATCTGCAAAATGACCGCTTTTTATGGGAATGAATTGAAGAACAATTTTTTTGCTCATATCCACTTCTTATACTTATCTGCTACCTACAATGATCCTTTGGGCATCGTATCGGATTAGTACCGTGTCAATTTAATCAATAATTACAGTAAGGTGACCAGTCTTGGCCACTAGGTATTATTAGTTCAGGAATTAAATAAAGATTACTCCTAGCGCTACTACTACTCACACTATTCATATACATTTTCAATAAATTTTTAAACTTTAAAAAAAAACTAGTTTCCTAACCATCACGCCGCTTCCCCGCAGGGATAGGCAGAGATAATAGAACGCCACACCACTCTGTCTTTGCAAACATACGAAAGTAACGAAAAAAAAAACATTATAATGAAGATTACACATTTTGAGTGTGTCCAAACATTTTTCACAAATCTGGGATTCTCATTATTTAATTACTTTATTATTTGTGTTCCAGTCTTGTAAACCTTAATCCCATGTCCCAAACTGAGAAATAGAAATTACTCACCGGGAATATTTTATATATGACTTATGTATGTAATAATATGTTCTGAAAAATAAATAAATAATTACCCATATTATTTTAAAAGCGTTTGAATTTTCCTATAGAAATGCAGAAACGCCAATGGGAGATAGCTTAAATTACAAACCCGTACGTCTTTTCATCATATAAGAGGATTTTATCTGTCAGATTGACAAAGTTGACCTTAGATAATCAAAATAAGTCGATTTGAGTAAGGTCAAACGATGGTATTCACCTCGGGTCCAGACTTCGTCTGAACTTGTACAGAAAATTTCCAATTACTAATTGGGTTAATTCTCATTGGTTCTATCCAACGTGCCCTAAAGAAAGGTCTAATTGAAGGGCGATTCCCTAAAACTATTCATTTCTATGTCTATTTCGAGAAGATAGGCTTTAGTTGTGGGCGTATATATATATATATATATATATATATATATATATATATATATATATATATATATATATATATATATATATAAATATAAATATATGTATATATATATAAATATATATATATATATATATATATACATATATATATATATATATATATATATATATATATATATATATATATATATATATATATATATATATGTATATATATATATATATATGTATATATATATGTATATATATATATATATATATATATATATATATATATATATATATATATATATATATATATATATATATATATATATATTTAAATATAAATATATATATATATATATATATATATATATATATATATATATATATATATATATATATATATATATATATATATATATATATATATAAATATATATATATATATATATATATATATATATATATATATATATATATATATAAAAATATATATATATATATATATATATATATATATATATATATATATATATATATATATATATATATATATATATATATATATATATATATATATATATATATATATATATATATATATATATATATATATATATATATATATATATATATATATATATATATATATATATATATATATATATATATATATATATATATATATATATATATATATATATATATATATATATATATATATATATATATATATATATATATATATATATATATATATATATATATATATATATATATATATATATATATATATATATATATATATATATATATATATATATATATATATATGTATATATATATATTTATTTATATATATAGTAATAACGGGTTAAGGATAAGGTTTTAAACTTACCGTCGAAACATTTATAAGGAATACGGTAGGTTTGTTAACGATCAAGATAACAATGCGTTTGTATGATGCAGTGTCCTATGCATCATTGGGGTGCAGATAGGGGTTAGAAGAAGAAGAAGGTAGGAGAAGATAGAACGCGTATTATTTTTGAATATATATTTTATATAAAAAAAACATGAAAATCAAATAAATAACATTACATGGAAAACAAAACTTTAATTTTACAATATAACAACAAAAAAATCCAAACATCAGGTGTAGTGTAAAATGCAAACTATCCGATTTTATTAATATCCATAATTATTTGAAGAGAAAAACATATTATTCAGTAGATTTTTTTTTGGCAGAGCGTTCAAATCCGTCACCAAAGGGTGCTCCGCCCCCCGCCCCATATTGCCCTCCGCCGCCCCCGCCATAAGGGCCCCCGTAGGGCCTATTGAAGAGACTGCTAGCTGCGGAACCTAGAATTGCAACATAGATATAAAATAGACATTAAAACGATAAAAATAATTAGACGTTAAGTACAAAAGAGAAGTACAGTTCATAGAAAGAAGCGAGAAAAAAGTGTCAAATACTAATTTTTATTTACAAGAAAATTGTGGTTAGACAACCATAAATATTGATTATTTAAAAAAAAAAGTTAACGCTTGTATAATACCATTTATTGAGTTTTATTTCATAACACACGACTAATTTTTAAAACAACAGCTGTCTCATCAACAGGTGATTATAAAAACTAGTTTTTTTAATCACCAAGTTTTAGTATACAAGTATTTAATTTTTAAAATAATCAACATGTCATTCCACAATGTTGATGCCGAATCAATAAATAATAGTCTAATTACATTAATACTTTAAAAAATTGACATAATATTGATTTTTTCTTCATATTGAAAGTTACTGCCCTTTATAAATTATTATATTTATTATGAAATGTATTTTAAAATTATGCAATAAATTTACTTAAGGAAGAACAAAGAAAAAATGTCGAAGATGAAACATTGAATCGATTATTTAGTTCAATTTGTATTTCCCCATCTATATTTCGATGTCCGCCTCCGTAGTGTAATGGTCAGCACGCTCGGCTACCGTTCTGGAGGGTTCGATTCCCAAGGGCGGTAAAATAAATATTAGTGATTTTTTCACTGTAATATTTATTCAAAATTACCATGGACTGGTACCTGAAGCGGAGGATCGATCACCTTTCTTTCATGTATAAACGATTAAGATAACACTGCGTTTATATGACACAGTGCCTTATGCACCATTTGGGTGCGGATAAGGGTTTTATTTATATACATAGTTCGATGTAAGATGTTAGAATTATTAATTGTTGATACTTTATGTATACGGAATTTAATGCTGTTTAAAGATCGGCGTTAGTTTTTACAAAATTCTTCCAAGTATAAAAATACTGGATGTAAAAATAATACCGTAAAGGCAAAAACACCGATGTTGGCAAATTAAATTGTTTGGTAATGAATAACGGAGAAAACACATCCAATATAAAACTTTGTATAGATATTTTAGTCCAATTTCTATTCTCCGATTTATATTTCGACGTAGAAATCTTTGAATTATTCATTATTGATACTGTATACGTACGTGCATCATATTCTACAACATATCGCTCACTACTTTAAAGAACGTCAAAAATAAAAAATCGTAAATTTTCAGTTGTGCATGTTTTCAGAATGCCTAGAAAATGTACTATATCCCAGCAAAAGAGGCATTATTTTAACTTGATATTTACCCACTACAGGACAAAAAGTGTTGTTTTTGCATTAGGAAGAAAATATATAGTTTGATTATTTTTAAAAATATAATTAATATTTTTCAGGTGGAGAAAAAACCTTCAGGTTTTACCTACTAAGATATGTTGCACAGTAAAAGTTCAAAAAGTGGCTTGATATTTGTTTTTAATACATTGTATTATATTTTTAAACTTTAAAAACGTTTACCTGAAAATTTTTTTTTTTATTTATGACGTTCTTGAAAGGAGTGAGCGATATGTGTATCGATTTTCTCTGTTTTACATATTTCCGAAATCATTCCCGAATTTTCTCTGGCTGGTATGCTACTGATTTTCTTCCGCCTGGAATACGTCACGCACATTTGATATGTATTTATGTAGAAACAATAATTCGATATAGAGAAAATCGAACTTTTCGATAGTGTATCTCTTTTGTAGAACGAGGGATGGAGGTAGCGAAGGCAGAAAGAATCGCGGGTCGCGGACCTTATATGGTGGTAAAATATACATTTGTAACCGTTTTTGCTTATTGATTTAAAATGTTGTTTTCGGATTAGTATAAAAAAGTTTCACTTTATTCCAGGAAGATCCGAGTTTCTGAGATGATTCTTCAATGGTTTGAAGTATCTCTATCGTGTGCAGAGACAAACTGGTTCAAACTATAATAATGGCATAAATCTTGGTCCAAACATATATCCCTCACTTCTTTCAACAACGTCATTTATCAAAAATTGTCAATTTTCAGTTGTAATTTTCGAAATGCCCAGAAAATGTACTTTATCCCAGCAAAAGCGGCATATTTTTAACTTATTATTTACGCGCTATAGGGCAGAAAGTGTTATTTTTGCATTTTAAAGAAATTATAAATATTTTTCAAATGGAGAAAAAATATTCAGAATTTACCTAAAAAGATCTGTTGCACAGTAAAGTGGCTTAAATAAGTGGTTTGATATTTATTTTCATACATTTCATTATATATACTCATATAAATATACATTATATATACTTATATAAAACTAGATAATGCATTTTGTGGAATATTTCTTTTAATTAAATATTTGTTTACTGGTACTACACAACGGAGTCGTGGTTCCCATACAAATGTTTGAAAGTAGGTAATGCGTGAAGTTGGCATATTGATAAATATATTGAAAGGAGAGTGAATGGTGCATGACATCAGTCATAGCAAATAAAAACATATCAGTGAATGCTAAACTGGCTGTACACTCTTATGTATGATACTCTTATGTGTGGAAGTGGAAAATATTTTCATGCATTATACCGGTGTCTCTGATATATGAAATCCAGCAGTAGTTTCAGTTAGAAAAACTATCTACTTTATAAAAAAAACATTATTTTATTAAAATTAAACACTTGAATATACCACTTTATCGAGTTTTATATTTATTTACAACTAGTTTCAAAAACGACAGTTGTTTTCATCTTCTGGAACAAAAAAAATCTTTTAGTTTTTTTTTGTACCAGAAGATGAAAACAACTGTCGTTTTCGAAACTAGTCGTAAATAAAAATAAAACTCGATAAAGTGATATATTCAAGTGTTTAATTTTAATAAAATAATCATGTCATTGTGTAATATTTTTTTACATCCTCGAAAAATATGCTTACAAAACATGCTTAAAAAAAAGAGGCCACATCTGTTAGCATTGCTTAAGTATAAAAAAATACCGAGCCCTGATTTACCGTGTATTTTTTTGACAGCTGACCATTTCTTCTTACAAGGGGGATTGTAAAACAAACAAATCTTTTACCTGCCTTCGTTTATATAATCATCTAAATATGTTTCTTACACAGACAACTTTACTTCTGTCAAAAACAAATTTGTTTTTTGTCATTCTCAGATATTTTGTTTATTAAGTCAACGTGTCAGGATAAAATGAGTTTACAGGTATCCCCATTCAGGATAATACACGTATTATACATATGCAAATTATAATCCTTGTACGTTTAAGGCGTATAATATTTTGCTTGTACCCTCGTTGTACCTAAAGGGGTCTTTGGGATACTTTTTAATGAGGTACATGCTGAAAACATGCTGAATTTGCCATGATCATGTATTTCTAATATAATATAATATAACACTTGAAAGTGGTCAGGTCAGGAGACGGAATAATGATCAGAATGGACGAGTGATGCATGAACGTGGAAGAGGCGGAGGTTGCTTGTAAAGACGGATTAGTGTGGCGTTCTAATCTCTCTGATTATCCCTGTGGAAAAGCGCCGTGATGGTTGTTTACTTTTTTTATATACAGAAATACTAGTATGTACATTAAAAAATATTTTTATCCACATTTATAAATTTTATCTGCCTTCGCAGCATTTAGCTGCCCAGCTGGAAATTCCGTGTCCGATTTCCAAGGTTAAAATAAATTTAAGTGATTTTAACTGTCGTATTTGTTTATGATGTACATGAAGTGCAGGATTGATCACCTTGTCTTCATGAAATTAACGATTTAAATCCAGTGCCCTATGCTCCATTGGGATAACTAGAATTTTCATTTTATAAAAGAGATTTTCTTCGATTAAATTCTATTTAACCATTTTATATTCCTGAACAAATTTAATGAGAGCAATGCAGAAAATCAACTATTTTTAGAATATAATCTAATTCATTTCTTACGTGCGAGAACCTCACGCATATTATAAATATATTTAAAAAAAAGTTGTTTAATACAGATACACATCATTAATTTGATAGACATTTCTACTTTAAACATATCATAATACTAGTTACGCTACCTCTCCAAAGAAGAGACCAAGCTCTTGTGCTTGGAGAGGGACTAACATTTATCGTTTGTTTAATGAACGACATAAAAAATTGTGTTTCTTGCAGTATTATTTATTTTGTGTATTTTTTTTTTTAATAAACTTAGAGGGGGTATAAAGTACCCCAATGTAGAACACGACGGGTTAAGCTAGAGCCAGAATGCAGCCAACAAATAGGAGCTCCGGTAAAAGCAATATCAGACTTTGGACGTAGAGAAACGAATTAAGCGAAACAACTGACGTTTAATTCGACGAAAACTTTCGCGACTAAAACAGCGTTGCAAGGGGAAATTGCACCGTTATTCATATTTACCCAGGAACAAAGCAAGGCCACAGTGCAAATCGAGATTAGGGGAAAGAGAATTACGTGTAAGTACTTCCACGTTAATTAACAAACGAAAACAATGGATCCTGTGACTGTAAAATAACCCGAAAACCCAATTTTTCAAATAAATATTTTATAATTGTACAAATAAAACGACAAAGCGACCATTTGATAATCGATGTTTTTGTTGTCAGTTACAACGAAACCATAATATAATCGATGTTTTTGTTGTCAAATAAAATTTATGTGAAAAAAACTACATGCTTGTTATTTTATTCTATAAATCGATGTTATTTTCATAAGTGATAAAAATATTAATGATATCATTAACATTTTTATCCATAGAGTTTAAAATACAGTGTTTTTAATATGTCCGAATCTTTGTTCACAAATCGGGGTTTGTCCAATTAGGAGTTATTTTTTGACATCGCAACACAGATAAAAAAGACTGTCACTCTGTAGTAATATATATATCACTTTGTAGTAATATATCCATTTTAATCTTTATGTCTTTTTTGGCCAATACCACTATTTTATAAAATCTATTAATAATGTCTGATTTCAGACAAAACATCATAGTTTTCATTAATCATTAGAGGTTAGAGCTTGTTTTATTTAAATGGTGAATATAATATTTTATCATATTATTTTATCATGAAGTATACATGTAATAAATATATTATGTTCAAACTAGGCTACGGCAGTAAATAAAGGATTTTTTAAATATAAAAAATATGGCTATCTGGATATGGACTAATTATAAGGTGGTTTAACCACACTACTCAAAATTTTAGGACTTGTATATATAATATTTCCTTCAATTGACACGTTCTAACATATCGCTCACTCCTTTCAACAACGTCATATATCAAAAATCGAAAATTTTCATTTGAGCATGTTTTCGGAATGCCCAGAAAGTGTACTATATTCCAGCAAAAGCGACATATTTTAAGTTAATCTTTACCCACTACAGGGTAGAAAGTGTTGTTTTTGCATTTTGAAGAAAAGGTATTGTTTAATTATTTTTTAAAATTTACTAAATATTTTTCAAATGGGGAAAAAACATTCAGGTTTTACCTAAAAAAATCTGTTGCACAGTAAAAAGTTCAAAAAGTGGCTTGATATTTATTTTTAATACATTGTATTATATTTTTAAACTTTAAAAACGATCTCCTGAAAAATCAAGTTTTTTGATTTTTGACGTTGTTGAAAGGAGTGAGCGATATGTGAATTCTCGGCATCTATGGTGAAGCTTTAATTTATTAAATAATAATTTAATGTCAGACAACCTACGATTCCTTAAAATTTCATCTAGTTTCCTTGTAGTTCGCAATTAATAATTTGTTTCTTACTTGTACTTATGGCTTCTCTCCACACTCTACGAAACTCGAAACCATTGCATATTGTATAATAACAATATTCGCAGAATGCACAAAACTTTATGCTAAATAAACTAACTTCAGAATTCGCGCTTTTATGGGAGAAACATTCCGTGTTTGCTTTCAAGTGCAGCATGCTCCTTTGCCAGCCACAATTAAGAGCTTTAAAAGCTAACGATAATAATTATTTCGTGTTATTTTTTGACATTTCATCAAAGATATATAATGGATAAATTTAAACGTTTTGTTTCACTCTCTCTTACTGCTCGCCGATAATGTTTGAAGGAGACGTGTATTTACTAGTGCTTACTACTTGTTATTTTATTTTTTTTAATGATCATTTTATGTTATAAGACTATTTGTTACAAGACTTTTTGTTTCTCTATTAGTGTATTTTTTATTTTTGTATAAGATACTGTATATATGTATTATATGTATTATCTTTAAGGCTTCAGCCGTTCAATAATGAAATAAAAATATATATAATATGAAGAAAAATGTGGAATTTTTATTTATTGATTTAGCGTTTAATTTGTGGAACTCCATTTTAATTAATGTATTAATTTTAAATCAAACACAGATAAGTCTCAAAGTGTTTGCTCTAAGAGGCTTGTATGCAGTAGAATAGTAGGAACATTGAAGGTAAATGTGAAAAATACACCACAAAAACCCAGACCAATTGAACATAAACCTTTCTTGAATTTGCTTGAAATGAAACATTTTTGAATTGTGTGATTTCTATTTTAATTATTTACCCTTTAACCAGACTGAACCATGGCCTGGTACAGCTAGTCAATAAATAAATAAATAAACCTCATCTCTGTTTTAGATTAATATAACCAAGAAGATGTAAAATCTACGGAGTATTTATGTACGCATGTATTGCAAATACCAATAAATTCATCACGGCTAAAATATGGCCGCGTATTTCATATGCCAGAGTGCGATAACCCGCGACTGGGGAAAAACAATTGAATTAAACAATGAAAATGGAATTCGGATAGAAAAATGGATCCAGTCTGGAATCGGTTTATTGGGACCCCACCGGAGGTCGCCGATATATTTTATATCAAAATACAAAAACGTATCGGAATTTATTCTCAGCCATTTTATTTTAAAGGAACGTCGCGAAATTGTGGAATAGATTGAAACCGCTTTTGAAAAATATTGTTACAATGGGGGGGATCGAACGTGGTTTTATTTATTCAGCATTTCTATAAGGTCGTCGCGCTTTTCCATACATTTTCCTCGTGGTTTGATTATACAAATATGACGTTCGTATCGTTTGCAAGCCACAAATAAAACAACGAAACGTTTTCATCATCATCCGAAAATTTTACCAGAAATATTTATATATTTTTTTCATTATTTATTTAATATATTTTGACAATAAAATAAAATATTTATTTACTGTGTCTGGATTAAAAACTCATATACACCGAATGCCAAACCTTAGCAATGATTTCGGGGACCATATCGATATCTGGAATATGTCACTACCTAACTTCAAAGCAAAAATGATTATAATATTTCAGTCGAATGCATAATTCATGTTTATTTTCATATCGCTTACTCCTTTCAACAACGTCATATAAAATAAACTTGATTTTTCAGAAGATCATTTTTAAAGTTTAAAAATAAAATAAAATCTATTAAAATTAAATATCAAGCCATTTATTGAAATTTTAACTATGCAAAATATCTTTTGAGGTAAAACCTGAATGTTTTCTCTCCATTTGAAAATTATTTAGTTTAAAAAAAAAAATAATTAAACAATACCTTTTCATCAAAATGCAAAAACAACACATTTTGCCCTGTAGCGAGTAAATATTGGGTTAAAAATATGCCGTTTTTGCTGGGATAAAGTACGTTTTCTGGGCATTCCGATAACATGCACAACTGAAAATAGACGAATTTTGATATGTGACGTTATTGAAAGGAGTGAGCGATATATCATAATTACAATTTGCAATAGTGATAATTAGACCAAACGTTTCGACCCATTTCGTATCTACGATATAAAATATATATAAAATAAAATAAAAAATATTAAAAGCTCTTTTATAAATAGTCTTTGTGGATGATGTTTTTAGGTAGAATGGGAGCTGATTATAGAGCTTTACTGCGTAATATTCAAAGTTAATTCAGTATAAGTTTGATTTATCTGACGTATTTCTGCGTTTTTGCCTTACGGATAAAATGGTCACTCAAATAATCTTTCTGCAAAAAACGTAATCCGTCTCAAAGTGGTATGTGAAACAAATAAAAGCGGAGAAGGTTCCTCGCCATATTGACACATCAGCTTTTGACTGGAGGTGGCGATTTTATTTTTGGATTTCCGCAATCTAGTGTTACCCGGATGGCCGGCAGATGGTGTCGGTGTCGTGATGTGAATATTAATGTTATCGAACTCTTCAAAGTGAAAATTGATGATAACGAACGTTAAATTATTTAACAAATTGACGGGGAGGGAAAACAATTGTTACAAATTTTGTTTTTATTCGTTTTTAATAGTAAAATAGTTTTTAATAATAAAGTTGTCTGCCTCCGGAGTGTAATGATCAGCACACTCGGCTACCATTCCGGAGGTCCCGGGTTCATTTCGGGGTTAAATAAATATTGGTGATTTTTCATTTTAATATTTATTCAATATTACCCTTGACTGTGGTACCTGAAGCGGAAAGCTGATTCCTTTCTTTCATGTGTTAACGATCAAGAAAACACTGCGTTTATATGATGCACCATTAGGGTGCGGATAAGGGTTTGAAGAAGAAGAATAATAAAATACAATTTCGTAGATTCTAAAAATCAGTGTTTAATTTTAATATTTAAAACATGAATCAAAATAAGATATATCTTATCTCTCATCAGAATATTTTATGTAGATCAAATTTAAAATGTAATTTCAAAAGGGTAACTTCGTTTATTTGAATCGTCAATCAGAAAAAGTCAAATGCTTCAATGAAAATGAAGTCTGATTGAAATTTTTCGTCAAAGAGACGGACAATCGACAAGTTGATCACTCATTGCATCAAATGGACTTATTGATACAAATAGGAAATGAATCAAAGGTAACTAGACTAGGTTAAAAAATTATATCAAAAGTACCTACCCCTTGTTGAAACATGCAGAATTGATTTTCCTGTATAATTGAAAAGCGTAGTAAATTGATTTACTATGATTTAAATCCGATTTTAGTCCGCCTCCGTAGTGTAATGGTCAGCACGCTCGGCTACCGTTCTGGAGGTCCCGGGTTCGATTCCCAGGGGGGGTCAAATAAATATAAGTGATTTTTTCACTGTAATATTTATTCAATATTACCCTGGACTGGTACCTGAAGCGGAGGGCGGATCACCTTTCCTTCGTGTGTAAACGATCAAGATAACACTGTGTTCATATGAAGCAGTGCCCTATGCACCATTGAGGGTTTAATTATTAATTTATGATTTAAATACGTAGTTAATTGATTACTATGATTTAAATAACGTTGAGATAGGTAAGGCGTTATCGGAGGGAACGTCATAGGGAGTTAATGTTTTAAATTGATTTTTTACATATTAACCACCGAAAAAGACTAAAATGAGTAATTTATTTATTAAAATACAATTTGAAACCATTCACCCCATACAACGTTCGCTCCGATTACGTGGTCCTTATTTCAAGGTTAAGGGGGGTTTACTGTTCCTCTAAATCTTGGTTAGTGCGCAAAAACTTAATTTGAGTTTAACATAGTAATTTCAACTATTTCTTAAAATCAATTGCGACAAATGTTTTAATGCACTCCGTATCATTTTTGTGTTTGAAAATGGTACGGAACGCATCGAAACAAGTATCATAATAAATTTGAAAAAAAAGGTATTTACCAATAATAATATAATAATAAAACCCTTATCCGCACCCCAATGGTGCATAGGGCACTGCGTCATATAAACGCAGTGTTATCTTGATCGTTTACACATGAAGGAAAGGTAATCAGCCGTCCGCTTCAGGTACCAGTCCAGGGTTATATTGAATAAATATGACAGTGAAAAATCACTTATATTTATTTTACCCCCCTTTGGGAATCGAACCCGGGACCTCAAGAACGGAGGTCCCGGGTTAAATTTAAGGTTCACTTTACCAAGTGAACCTTAAATTTAAAAATGGATAGATATTGTTTGCAAAGACAGATTGGTGTTGCGTCATATTCTCTCTGCCTACCCTTGCGAAGAAATGGTGTGATGGTAGTTAGTAAGCTGCTTATTTCAAAATCAACTCAATATTTTTTTTGGAAACCTAGATATAGTCAAAATGCTTCTTTAATGCATTGTATTGGATAAAAAATGTAAATTCTACTAAAATCATAAAAAAATTATACTCAAAATATATAATTGGTTTTGAGTTTTTTTTAAAAATATGTTGGCAACTAAAATATTTTAAGACGCACGGAAAAAATATATAAACAGTAATGGCCAGTTAATTAGTTTTTATCTAAACGATATACAAACAAAAATTGAGCATAATAAATATTGAAAATAACATGTAATAAAATTTTTACGTAATTTATCAACGACTGGATATTTTCTGGGAAAAACCACGTTAAAAAATTTCGACCTCTATCCATATTAGGTGTTATCTTGTACTATGTAAAAATACGTTTTGAACAATTTTCTATCGAAATGCTTCTGAACCAATTTTTTGCTTTTATATTGTATATTGTACAGTATAATATATATATATATATATATATATATATATATATATATATATATATATATATATATATATATATATAAATAAATATATTTATATATATATATATATATATATATATATATATATATATATATATATATATATATATATATATATATATATATATATATATATATATATATATATATATATATATATATATATATATATATATATATATATATATATATATATATATATATATATATATATATATAAATATATATATAAATATATACATATATATATATATATATATATATATATATATATATATATATATATATATATATTAATATATATAAATATATATATATATATATATATATATATATATATATATATATATATATATATATATATATATAAATATATACATATATATATATATATATATATATATATATATATATATATATATTAATATATATAAATATATATATATATATATATATATATATATATATATATATATATATATATATATATATATATATATATATATATATATATATATATATATATATATATATATATATATATATATATATATATATATATATATATATATATATATATTTATATATATTTAAATATATATACTATTTTTGCTCCCACCACTCCCATTTTGTGCAGGGATAGGCAGAGTAAAATTATAATCTTAATAAATAATGAAAATCATATTTTCAATCGTTTCGCAGTATGATATATAATCTTCTAAAAAATGGGTATATGTTTAATAAAAGCTTTCCCAATCCAGCCATAGGTGGCACTAGTGAACTTATATGTCATTTGAGTAGTGTGTTTCTCAATAATGGTGAACGTTGCACGTGTGTAAAGTGATCACTTAATATAATCAATAGCCCTGTAAATATCAAGACTTCCTTATTCTTCTTCACCTATGTTGAGATGTCAAAAATGTAATTTTCGACAAGGCTAAACTATTTATTAGACTTTTAAATATGGATTATTAAAAAAAAAATCTTTTTTAGTCTTCATTTAATCATACCCTGACATTCTTCCTTTTTCTAATTTATGATACGATAAAAAATGAGAGAAGAACTCAACTGGTTACCTATAAAAAAGAGACTAAAATACAATATGCTAATTATTATTCATTACATTTATATCGATAAATTACCTAAATATTTAAAGGAGAAAGAAGTTTTAAATCTTAAACATATCTCAAAAGGAAGAATCGTTTATGGCAGATTACATAACAATATCTTTGAACAAGTCAAGGTGTTTCCAGGGCTAAAGGCCATCGAGTGAAAATGAAATACGGGTGTTTCAAGCATTTTTAACTTTTTTAGTACCACAATGTCAAAAAGATTCATAATTTGCTACAAGTAATGCCCAATATATAAGGGTTTGAAAATGTATGACGAGAGGCCTGAATAAATGAAGAATGAAGAGAGTCTGAAAGAATTGAAAAATAAATGTTTTATCCTGTTAGAAGATGTAAATATATATATTTGATGTAAATTTAGTGTTAGAATAGTTTGTTTTAAATGTAATCTAAGCTGACTATAGAAAAAAAAATTGCCACCCGCACCTCTTGAAATGCCAAAGTAAAATTTTACAAAAAAAAATTAAATTCAGTTTCTTTGTTTCAACAATTATGTTCCACTGCAGCACTCTTTCAAACTTTTTGTGAAAGAGTTACAAGTAAAACGGTTACAGCAGAATGTCATTTAACTCGACGTAATTTTGGAGTTGTGTGCCTCGAATTGTTACTTGTGCCTGACTGATAATGTAATTACAACACCTTTAGGGTGACTAACGTTTAAGGGTTGAAAATTATCATTAATTCTAGAAATGATTTAGCTAGATCACGCTTGATGATCATTTTAAACGTATTATACGAGCAGGTTAGAGAGTATATACGTATTTATAAAGTATGTAATAAGAAATATACAAATAGTTATGTTAAAATAAATAGTAAAAAAACATACGGCCAAAATAATATACGCATTATTTATTAAGAGCTAAATAATTTGAATCGAGGTTAAGTTTAATAATTTTTTACCATTAGATGTAGGTACTCGATAAAATAGAGTTTCAAATTATATTTTGACATCTTAACATAGATAAAGAAAAATATGAAAGTCTGGGCATTCAATAATCCAGATTTGTGAATGATAGCGTATATATATATATATATATATATATATATATATATATATATATATATATATATATATATATATATATATATATATATATATATATATATATATATATATATATATATATATATATATATATATATATATATATATATATATATATATATATATATATATATATATATATATATATATATATATATATATATATATATATATATATATATATATATATATATATATATATATATATATATATATATATATATATATATATATATATATATATATATATATATATATATATATATATATATATATATATATATATATATATATATATATATATATATATATATATATATATATATATATATATATATATATAAATATATAAATATATATATATATATATTTCAAATAATATTTTGACATCTCAACATAGATAAAGAAAAATATGAAAGTCTGGGCATTCAATAATCCAGATTTGTGAACAAATATTTGGACACACTCAAAATGTTTTATATGTTTATTCTTTATATTTGTTTAAATGGTTAATTTCTTATTTATGCACAGATAAATCTTCACGTAAAAAAGTTATTGGATTCATAAGTTTTTTGCGGCTGGTTTAGATATCGGTTCTTTCACAAGATATATAGATCAGCCAATCTATACCCTAAGGAATGTCAACCTTTGACTTTAAATAAAATTAAGATCAAGAATAAAAACAATTATCACAAAATATCACAGTAAAGCGCCTTTGAGGTAGTTTTATACAAAAAAAGAGCAATTTTAATTATTCTAAATTATTATTTTTAATAAAATCCATTTTGAATACACCCCTCGTTTGAATTAACAATGCAGTAATTCTCTACTGGTCTTCCTAAACTGTAACATTCCTCGGTGAAGCGAGAGTGACATCACCAAATTGATGACGTCTGAATGCGGTCGAGACGTGGAAACTTACGTGTATAAGTGATTAATTACATTTACATGTATTAGTGGCTGCACAGTATTAAGCAACCTCTTCGTCTTCTTTTATAAATCTATTATCATTGACTGAGTAAACTCTCTAAGTGACGGGAGATATTAGTAAGGCTCTTCCCCGCACACCGTAACACTTTAAGAAAAGTAAAACATTGTTTACTTTTTTTCATATATATTTAATGGAAAGTATGAAGAAATTCCAATTATGCACACTGTATGGTGTTTAATATTTACATAAGTGATCCAGTAGCTACATGATCTCACAACCCGACACATTTTGTTGTTGTTGAAATCATATTGTACTATTTTTTATCCCAGAAACTGTGACTCAGAGTTACAGGCAGTAACCAAATGATTACAACCCGACACATTTTTAGTTATTCTTGAAATCATATTCTACTACTTTCGTACCCAGAAACTCCACATCAGTAATCATGTGATCACAATTTGATACATTTTTGTTATTCTTGAAATCATATTCTACTACATTCGAACCCAGAAACTCCACATCAGTAATCATGTGATCACAATTTGATACATTTTTGTTATTCTTGAAATCATATTCTACTACATTCGAACCCAGAAACTCCACATCAGTAATCATGTGATCACAATTTGATACATTTTTGTTATTCTTGAAATCATATTCTACTACATTCGAACCCAGAAACTCTGCATCAGTAACCATGTGATCACAATTTGATACATTTTCGTTATTTTTGAAATCACATTCTACTACTTTCGAACCCAGAAACTCCGCATCAGTAACTATGTGATCACAATTTGATAAATTTTTGTAATTCTTGAAATCATTTTCTGCTACTTTTGAATCATACTGCTTTTGACTTCGTAATTCATTAAGATATGGATACAAAACGTAATATAAATCCAGGTTTTGAATTTTAAAATAAACTTGTATTTAATTAATTAAGTATTGTAATATTGTAGAAAATAAGCATCTTCTTCATCAAACAGAGTAACGAGAAGAATGTTACTTTAATAAACTACAGTTTGCAGAATGTGGTATAGTAGTTGAAATAAATAATAGTACATTAACATATAATGGAATTTCGCTGAGAGATTTCTTGAATGGAAACTTTGTGTAGCTAATTTCCATTTACATCTGGCATTATAATGCGAAATCCTTTCATTCTTAGACCATTTGTATTCTTAGCGCTAGTTTTATGTCGGAATTAATAATTTCTGCATGTTTGTGAAGGATTCTGAAAGATGTAATGCATAACCATTGTGCCTGCGTCTAATTAATAGGTGCTTTGTTTTTTGGAAGCGAAGTTTTGGTTGTTTAATGTTTTGATAAATATTTTGAACTAGAAACAAAATCGACGCCTTTGATCGAAACACGTGAGACCAATATACGAAATATTCCAACATATAATACAAACACATGCGAGTATATCGCTTACTCTTTTCGAAAACGTCATAAACCAAAAAAACTTGATTTTTCAGGAGAACGTTTTTAAAGTAAATAATAAACTCAAAATACCGACAAATATAAAAATTACAATTCACAATGGTGACTGCTGGGATTTAAATTTAAAAAACTTATGTTCTGTTTTATGTCCAAAAATAGAAATAAAATATCTAGGTGTAATAATAGATCAACATTTGAAATACCATAGTCAAATTAAACCACGAGTGTAAGTCCCTTTCCAAGCACAAGAGCACAGGCTCTTTTATGGAGAGGCACAGCGAATCGAAATATAAAAGTTCTCCATATGTATAAATGATTCAAATGTATTATGTTAAAATAAAAAATGTAAATATATTAAATGAATAAAAAAAACAAAAAAAAGTTAAAAACATAATACAATGTCTTAAAAATAAATATCAAGCCACTTATTGAACTTTTTACTGTGCAACAGATCTTTTCAGGCAAAACCTGAAGGTTCTTTCTCCATTTGAAAAATATTAAGTATATTTAAAAAAATAAGTAAACAATACCTTTTCTTCAAAATGCAAAAACAACACTTTCTGCCCTGTAGCGGGTAAATATTAAGTTAAAATATGCTACTTTTGCTGGGATATAGTACATTTTCTGGGCATTTTGAAAACATGCACAACTGAAAATTGACGTTCTTGAAAGGAGTGAGCGATATGTTATATCAGTGTTCAGCAAACTTTTTGTATTCAAGGTACACCTACCAAATTAAGAAATTACAGAGGTTCATATTTACCATATTATGGTGACATATTTAACATATTATGTTTCATGCGAAATGTGAGTCTACTCAACTGAGAAAAGGCAATCAAAATTTGGAGCAGTTTTGTTGTTTTCACGAAACTAGATTTTTTTCCACGGCACACCAACGTATCACCACGGTACAACAGTGTGCCGCGGCACACACGTGGCGGAACAATGCGTTATATCATATAAAGTTTACGTGTTCATATTACAACATAATAAAATATTTCAGTAACGGATTATCTCCCATCTAGAGTGTAGTCCGCCTTCAGCACGCTGGGCTACCAACGTACTAGAGGTCCAGGGTTCAACTCCCAGGGGGGGTCAAATAAATACAAGTGATTTTTTCACTCTTATATGTACTTAATATTTCTCTGGACTGGTACTTGAAGCGGAAGTCTTATCACCTTTCCTTCATGTAATAACGATCATGATAACACTGCGTTTATATGATGCAGTGCCCTATGCACCATCGATGCGGATGAGGGTTTGAAGAAGAAGAAGAGTGTAGTTATTGTATTCACAATACTTTGAGTGTCCAAATACTTGTTCGAAAATCTGGGTTTCTCCACAGGAGTTATTTTATATTTTTGACATCTCAACATTGAAAACTATGTGAATAAAATACCTCTTCAAATTATTACATAAGCTATTGACTTAGGAGGATTTAATGGAGCTGTTAAGTAACAAAAGATCCTGAAGGTAGTTTGTGGACTCCATATGCTCCACATAGGGAGCGGATATGGGTAAATGAAAGAATGAATGAGTAATAGATACGTCATTTAGTTGGCAATTTGGATGTTTTTCAACGTATATTTAGTATGATTTAAATTAAAATACTTCAAGTTGAATAGTTTAAGTTTTGGTTAAAACATCACATTTAAGATACAATAGTTTTAAAACGGGGTGAATTGTGAAAGATAAAAGTAAACACACAAGTGCGTAAAAAAAGTGATAAAATAAAAACTCAACTGTTAAAAATTGTTAACGTAATTTAGATACACACGTTACAACTATAGTTAGTGTTAAAAGACACACAGACACTCAAAATAAGTGTAATTCAAAACCTGATTCTTCTCTCGATAATGAAGAAACTTGAAGCATACTTTCGGTATAATTTTGTTTAGATATGGTATCTTCTTCTGCGTTTTTAAGACTGCTAAATTCATCAGAAATAGCTTTGAGGTCTTTTGCAGTCTTTGAATCATTTTCATCAGTCAATTTTTCTGTTTTATTGTCAGTATCAGAATCAAATGATTCTCTTGGCGTGAATAATACCACTTCTGCAGAATTATCACTTTTATTCTGTACAGCTCCTCTTACCAAGTTTTTTAGTTTGTTTAAAAAATGTGATGGATTAAATATACTCAAGTTTAGAGGTTGTGGTTTTGCTTGCAGTGGAGATGAACTAACTGCATTTTGTAAGGTTTTTGATTGTATTGGAATCCCTGATGGTCCATCGGGTCCAATGAGTAATCCATTCTTTAAGCTATGTTTCTTGAAAGGTCGTATTCCAATTGGCTCTTTCAAAATATATTGATTTCCGGTAAAAATTCCTGTAAAACGGACGCATTGAAAGATTTTTTTGTTTATGGTGGAACAACTCTTTTCAGATATTGTTTTTTTCAAATACAAATTACAACGTTTTCGTTTCGTGTAACTTGTGTGTAAGCAAAATTTCATTATATCTTTAATTTAGCCACAAGAAAGTACGTATTCAGTTAAGCTATACTAATTATTAAATTCCAAACGATTTTTTATTTGAATTATTTCATTGTAAATTTTGATGGTCTTCTAAACTTATTCTTAATTTTATCGTTGTATCATCGTCTAAAATTATTTAATAAAATAGTTTTATGTAGTTAAACATAAAAATCAAACGAATTCATAAAATCACTAAAAAAATACATGAGATCAGGTTCAGTTCAAATCGAACTTCAACATAAAAAAAATCGAATTTCATAAAGTATTTTGAATTTTAATATTTTTGATAAAAGTTGAAACACTGAAGATAACACAAATTTTATCCATGGTTGACAAACATACTGCCAGATTTTTTGTAACTTGTATATATATCCTATAATTGACACATTTTTTCACTCATGCATTTTCGGGACTAACTATGGTTAAGTTGAGTAAGCTTTATAAAATACATATACGTAAGATTCTTCCCGAATTTAATGTTTTTCATACCAGCATTTATGAACTTCTGAAATTCGAATAGTGTGTTTGTCAATCATTGGGAGGATGGTGAATATTACATATAATCACTTAAACCAGCCTATGACAGGTCGTGGGCCTTGTGAATACCCAGAATGCCATATTCTTCTTCATCTTTATTGAGAAGAAGTGAGTCAAGTGTTTGTATCGTATACCCATATGAATTATAGGGGTGGTAACATTTCCACGTGTTGTAAAATTTTAATACTCCATTACGTAGACTTATATCACACACTTGTATGATATAGGCATATTCAAGTCAACTCTATTGGCGTTTGATCTATTTTAGTTATTTTGATATAAAGATTACACTGTAAAAAAAATTTCCTTCAAATTTAATAAATCTATATTTTTATCTCGTATTAAGCATTTAAAGTGAAAAAAGTTCAATAAAGCCTTAAAAATTAACATGCACATGCAGTTCTAAGTAAATATTAAAATACTAAAGTAGGTTAAAACTAACACTCTCCTTATCATTCATCTTTCACTTTGTGTAATTCCACTTAAAACTGTACTTTATGACTGCCGTTTTTGGATTAACCATTTTTTGATCAGACAACTGTAGTCTATCCTAACGACTTTTTACGTGGTAGAAGGTACACAATGACATGAAAAAATGATAAAGAGAGTTTATTGATTGACTTGGCGTTTATTTTGTAGAACTTCATTTAAAAAAAGTTAAATAAATTAAATCAAACACTGATTTATCTATCAATAAGTTTGTTGTATTTAAAAAAAACTAAACTCCGGAATAATTATATAACCGTGTTAGGGAATTTTCAAACTAATATGTATAAAATTGTTGAGTAATATATCCAAAATAAAACAAGGTTTGTTGGATTGAATTCTACATTTATTTATGTATATGTTAATACGTGACGCGTTTCGTCTTTTTAGGACATTATCCAACACGTGTTTGATAATGATATGAGAGTTTGATAATGTCATAAGAAGACGAAACGCGTCACGTATTAACATAAACATAAATAAATGTAGAATTCAATCCAAAAAACCTTGTTTTATTTTGGATATATTACCCAACAATTCAATCTGGAATTCTACCAACTGTCTCCAGTTATAATAAATAATATCCATAAGATTAGTTTGAAAATTCCACAGAATGGCCACAGAATTTATGTTTTAAAAAATAAAATAAACTTTTTAGTAGACCTAAATCAATGTTTAATTAAACTTAGCTTTTGATATACAAAATAAAGGTTAAAAGTGTTTGGTGGTTTTATAAATGAAAAATGAATGATGAATAGATTAGTAATAATGGTGCATCTTTGAATATCTTGATTTTTGTCAACTGATATTGTAAAAGTTATGAATGCATTTCTTAATGAAAAATTGATACAAAGTCGACAAATATCAAGGTAATAAAGTACTCAGGCATACTTGCGTTGGTAATAAAAGCAGGTGCAACTAACTGATGACTCGGAATAAGATCTTGAATGCCTTGGCCATGCTATCGAGCCAGCTGGCTTGGTGCTGTCTCGCGTATTCCCGGTCGTCTATAGTCCTGTATCCGTGCGATCCGTTGAAGCGAATGTGAGCAAGCTTGCTGCCATTCAACACTTTCACACCAGATTTCGGAGGGCCATACCGTGCGCCAATCACCCTAAAGGTCAGAGGTTTCCCATTGCTGTCATTTAGAAAAGGATATTGTCCAACGATGCTGTTTGATATGTTTGACCCTTTGTTGATTTTAACCTTCAGCGTTAAACCGCCAGAGTTGTTGTGGAACGGTGTGCTTGGAATTTGTTGTGAATGTCCTTCTGTGCCAACCCATCCGTTGGTTCCTTGTACTGGTCTTCCTCCGTTTCCTTGATTCGTTAAAACGTTAACTCCCACATTTCCCTGTATACCAAAACCTGGGACTTTGTTGTTTGGGTAAATATTTCCACCTACGCTATTAATACGTGTTCCAGTTTCGACGTTTGCCTGGATTGAATTAATACCAATAGCATTTGTGTTCAGAAAATGATTTTGGCCGTTATTGAAGCTGTTGGCACCGACTGCAATATTATTTTGAATTGAATTCACATCAACCCCTGCGTTAGTTTGTACAGAGTTTATACCAATCCCACCGCTGTTAGCGTGGAAGGTATTGATCCCAGGGATAATATTCTGTGGTGTTGTATGCGGTACTCCTGCTGTATTAATACCAACCGTTACTCCAAATCCATTATTACCTTTATTATTATTATTGAAACCGTTTTGACCTCCATTTCCATTTTGTCCGACCATTCCTTGCGACCCTGTGCCTTGAAAACCGTTTGTCGAGACACCGATATTGGTATGAAAACCATTTTGTCCTGCGTTAGCACTGTGTCCCTGATTAACACTGTTCACACCGAAAAACCCCTGAAAACCATTAATGCCAAGCCCATTGTTGCTTTGAAATTCATTTGTAGATATTCCATTATTGCTGTGATAACCACTGGAAATGAGTTTATTTGAGGTTTGAAACGCATTAGATGCTACACTATTTGCGTTTTGAAAACTGCTTGATACTACTCCATCAGAAGATTGTAATTTGTTTGACGATAGCTTGTTAGTGTTTTGTAACCCATTTGAAGTAATCCCATTTGTATTTTGAAAATTAGACACTATTCCATTAGAACTTGGATAACCATTTGAAGTTATTCCACTAGATATTACATTGTTATTTGCAATACTGTTTGATGCTACTCCACTAGAAGTTTGATAACCATTTGTGGATATTCCATTGGTATTTTGATAATTATTTGAAGAAAATCCATTATAATTTTGGTAACCATTTAAATATATCCCATTAGTATTTTGAAAACTATTTGATACTAATCCATTTGAGTTTTGATAACCATTTGAAGATATCGCATTGGAATTTTGAAGACTATTTGAGACTATTCCCTTTGAGTTTTGATAACCATTTGAAGATATCCCATTGGAATTTTGAAAACCATTTGATACTATTCCGTTTGAGTTTTGATAACCATTTGAGGATATTCCATTGGAATTTTGGAGAATATTTGAAGCTAATCCATTTGAGCTTTGAAAGGCGTTTGAATTTATCCCATTTGAGTTTTGATGGCTATTTGATGCTATTCCATTAATACTTTGAAAACTATTTGAATATATCCCATTGGAGTTTTGAAGACTATTTGATACTATTCCGTTTGAATTTTGATATGCATTTGACGAAATTCCATTGGAATTTTGAAGAATACTTGATGTTATTCCATTGGTAGTTTGAAAACCATTAGAATTTTGAAACCCATTGTTGAAATTCACGTTACCTTGGATTCCAAAAGACGGTTGGAATCCATTGACAATTTTCTCACTCGTTGCCGAATTAACGCCTAGGCCAATGTTACTAAATGAGGTTGGTGTTAATTGATCGATGTTATTACAATGATGAAGTGCAAAGCCATTGTTTAGCTGATTGTATGAGAGGTTATTTGTGTTTGTGTTAGTTCCGCCATTGCAGCTGTCGCAAGTCTGACAGTTAGTATGACACCCTTGGCAGGCGGTTTGGACGATGCCGTTGCGGTCTTGGAACCCGTTACCGATGCTAGCGTGAAGGTGATAAGCGTTAGCTGATGCCCCGGTATTGTCAGCGGCTAGGTTTTGACCTGGAGGGGGGTCCACGGGGCCGCCGGGTCCCACTAGGACTCCGTTGGCGGGATGGCCGGGCCTACCGGGACGGCCTGGGCGGGCAAAGCCGGCGGGACGGTTGTTGTAGCAGCAGAAGGATTTACCGGGAGCGCACTGACCCTAAAAACAAAAAAAAACATAATTACACCTTTTTCTTCTTCTTTTTCTAATATAATTAGGACTATGTCCTGTTATTCTCCGGTCCTCTACTAAGAGGTGAAAGACCAGCTATCTCTCTATCGTTTAGGTAGTCTTCCTGGTGTGGTGCCTCATCCGGCTCCGACCACCAAAGACGAACCGTTGATGATGAACAATAGATGTACCGCGAATGAACGCGACGACCGCGTGATCATGTCAAGTTTTCCTCGGTCTTCCACTACTTCTATTACCAACTTCTATTCCTCATCTTCACTTGTTCGATTCACATACCCAAACCATCTCAACACACATTTCTTAATTGTATCGATAATCCCAGCTTTGTATTCTTTCCTTATATTACAATTCGAACATCTATCACACAACGTTTTGCCGCACATTTGTCTGAGAGAACGCATATCTATGTTATGTTTTAATCATCATAATTAACAAATTTGAATCATTAAATAAAGAATAACCAGCCTTTGACGGTCGTCAGCCCCGTAAATGCCCGGACTTCCATATTTTTCTTCATCTTTGATGAGATGTCAAAAAATAATATGAAAAATAAAAAATGTTACACAGTGATTATTTTTCATTTAAAGATAAAATATGGTAACTAAAATGGATTTTTTTACAATTTCATTAAATTCAAATAAACGTTTCTTTCACTTCCTGAAACAAAACAATTTACTATACGCAAATAGCGGAGCAATTATTCAAAGCTCTTGTTAAACGAAAGCTGGAAGAATTGGACTAATTCAGACGTGGAACGATACATTGAGTTCGTAGTTAAGACATTCCGCACATACGACTAATGTATTACATGAATACCAATTTCGTGCTACGCTAAATGAACGAAGCAGAATATAAATTTATCTTCCCGGGGCAGAAAAATAAAGAAAAATACTATTCACTAGCGATATTACGCGCATACGTAATTCAAAACATATACTCTCGTACAAGCAAATAATTATAAGAAAGCTTTTTCTTTTAACGTAAATAAATTAAATTTTTTCTCATCCATATTATAAATATATATATATATATTATATATATATATATATATATATATATATATATATATATATATATATATATATATATATATATATATATATATATATATATATATATATATATATATATATATATATATATATATATATATATATATATATATATATATATATATATATATATATATATATATATATATATATATATATATATATATATATATATATATATATATATATATATATATATATATATATATATATATATATATATATATATATATATATATATATATATATATATATATATATATATAAAGTGAGGACATATTATTGTAAAACAATTATTTTTTTATTTGTCCTAGTAACGAAATTTCACGTTTACTTTATGTATTAACGATCAAGATAGCAGTGCGTTTATATGATGCAGTGCCCTTTGCACCATTAAGATGTAAATAAAGGATTGAATAACAAAATTTCACGCAAAATTTTATTTCAAATTAAACATATCTAATACATCGTTGATAAGAACGTCAGAAGTTTTCGAAATTAGACGGTTTTATATGAATAAACTTAAAAAGGTGCCTTACACAACTGTTTTATTTTTAGATTTTAACCATCGTACTTTTCAATAAAATCAATGCCAAATTTAAGAATAATGTAACCTTTACTTTATTTATTTCAAAAAACTTAATTTTAAAATAAATTTTCTGCTTACATATAAAGTTAAAAAAAATAAATAAAAATAATCTGAGAAATACACATGCAGTAACATATAACACGTAAGTTTATCTAATTTTTAATATATTTTTTTAACAGCGTGACATTGCTCAATCTCCTGTAAAAATAAAATTAGTGAATTTGTAACATTTTCACAATAAATCATTAGATTAATTTTCCTAAAAATCTCATTTTAAACATAAAACCAAGGTTGAAATGGTTGTAACTTACATAAAAATCAATATTAGAATCATAAATCGTGTTGAAAATTCTACATTACTCATAAAATTAATCCCACGCCCATATAATGGAGCAAAAACTATAACGTTCACCCTATCAAAAGAGGAACTTATAAAAATTAAAATAAAATAATTAAAAAAGAATCTTTATTATCCACTGACACTTCGTGATGGAATTGCATTTTTAATTTATTATTAGATTAAAACCAATATTTTTAGCTTTTCCACTTTTTTATTTGACCAGCGACCGGGTTTCGTCGTTACCGACATCATCAGACTGGTCTGATGATGTCGGTAACGACGAAACCCGGTCGCTGGTCAAATAAAAAAGTGGAAAAGCTAAAAATATTGGTTTTAATCTAATAATAAATTAAAAAAGAATCGTTTGCTGATATTTTTTAGTGGAACTGCATTTTATATAATGAACCAACAACTTCATAGTTTTTTTTTACAATTTGTTTCATTCAACCAGTGATTGGTTTTCGCCGTTCCTGAAATCATCAGACTGATTTGATCGACGGAATCCGGTCACTGGTCAAATAAGACAAATGTAGGAAAAACTATACAGTTGTTGTTTTACATGAAAATAATTACTTAAGTTTTATATTATTTTTTGACATCTCATCAAAGATGAAGAACAATATGGAAGTCTGGGCATTTACGGGGCTGACGACCGTCATAGGCTGGTTTAAGTGATCACTTTACACACGTGTAACATTCACCGATTCTACCCATTATTGACAACCACACTACTCAAATTCTTGGAAGTTCTATATATATGAACCAATTTAGAAACCTTGTTCTTGAATCACTAGAACTTCACTAGAGACATCTATTGGTGAGATGTAAAGAAGCTATTTATCAAGTAGAACCTCTTATATTAGTATGTGAGGTCCGAATCCTGGATTATAATCACACACATGAGAAACGCCAGAAAATACCATTTTCATTTTTATTAATAAAGTTTTATTACTAGATTTGTGATATGAATATTAATGATATCTTCACAAATTATCATTATCCACTTTTCCAACAAACATTTGGAGTGGATAACTTAAAAAAGGACCTATGAACCGTGAAATATTACAAAAGTATATTTTTTTTAGTAAACCAGCGAAATAAAAAAGTAAAAATAAAAATCTCAAAAAAGTTGGTAAAAAACATAAAACAGCATGTTTTACTTTACTGACACTCATTCAACCTTGTACAAAAAGCTCCATTCTACAAAAGTCAAAAATACACGTATATTTGATATTTTACTCGTTTTCAATTGTCATTTTTCTCAACTTTTTATTATGAGTGTATTTGACATTTTTAGAGAGAATAGTAGGTTTTTTAAAAATAACTAATAATGTTGAATAAACGAAAAAGTATATCGATAGCAATTCAAAAACAGCCAATATCAAAGTAACACTTTTACGAACGAAAGTATAGAAAATGTGCAGAAATAATAGTTTTTCAAATTTCCAGTTAGTACCGTTAGAAAAATCGTTTAACGTAACGAATTCGATTGCGTTTGTTAGGTTTTTTTACTGAATGAATATAATTACAAGAGAAAATGATTTTTCTACAGAATTGGATACCGGGGGTTAGGATCGATTCAATTAAATTTTTGATGGACTTTTCGTCAAAATATCATATTTAACAGGATCGGAAAACTCGTCCCATCAGTGTCGAGCGCCGATACAACTAGGTAAACTTTTGCGTGTGCAAAAGTTCGTTAAAAATCTATGACAGCTACTTTTTGTCAACACATTTGTGAATAAGAGAAAAGTTTTTAAGAGTAGATATATTTTGGTATTTCAGTGGATCCTCGGAAATCCAAAATCTCAGAAAATCTGAACAAGATTCTGAATAAAAACGTTTAATAAACACGCAGACTGAAGAGCACATTTATTATTCTAAAAAAAAAATTATAACCTTATTTTGTTTGAATATTATTGTAATGGTAATAACATTTACTGAATTTTAGATTCAACTAGATTTTTTTCCGTCTCCGTAGTGTGGTAAGCACGCTTGGCTACCGCACTAAAGGTATCGATTTCTAGAAGGATTTCAAATAAAAATCATTTTTATTTATTTGAAAAAAAAATCACTTATATTTTCTTTATAATAAATAATATTTATTATTTATTCAATATTACCCTGGTCGGTACCTTAGTCGGAGGGCTGATCATCTTTGCTTCATATGTTAACGATCAAAATAACATTGGGTTTATATGATGCAGTGTCCTATGTACAACCGGGTCCGGATGAGGGTTTAAATTGAAAATTTGTCTTTAAAATTTTTTGTGAAGATAATAACATTTCCAGTACTGTACTGGATTATATCTACATGTACATATTTGATAAAACGTAAAAAGTTTTAAAAATGTACATATGCCTATAAAAGAAACAATGTTATATATGCACATTTGACAAGAGCCTTGTCATCATCAGGATTTAACATGTACATGTTTCCCGGCTTCCACTGTAAAACCAAAATTTAACAACTTTTAAAAAACTTTTCTCTAATTTAAAAATGTGTACACAAAAAGTTACTGTCATAGAATTTATTCGAATTTTCACATATCGCTCACTCCTTTCAAGAACGTCATAAATCAAAAATCGTCAATTTTCAGTTGTACATGTTTTCAGAATGCCCAGAAAATTTACTATATCCCAGCAAAAGAGGCATGTTTTTAACTTAATATTTACCTGCTACAGGGCAGAAAGTGTTGTTTTAGCATTTTGAAGAAAAGTTTTGTTTAATTATTTTTTGAAATATATTAAATATTTTTCAAACGGAGAAAAAACCTTCAGGTTTTACCTTAAAAGATCTGTTGCACAGTAAAAAGTTCAATGAGTGGCTTGATATTTATTTTTAATACATTGTATTATATTTTTACACTTTAAAAACGTTCTACTGAAAAATCAAGCTTTTTGATTTATGACGTTCTTGAAAGGAGTGAGCGATATGTCCATATCATAGTCATTTACACACGAAAAAGTTTGCCTAGTTGTATCGGCGCTCGACACTAATGAACAAATTTCGTGATCCTGTTAAAAGTTTGACATTGTGACGAAAAGTTCATAAAAAATTAAACTTAATGGATCCTCACCCCTTGCATTTAATTCTATGTAAAAATAAGTAAATTTCATTAATTCATAATTTAAATATGAATTTGTTTCAAAATCACAATTAATATTTTATTATAACTAAATCATAATTTATTTATTGATTTGGCGTTTAATTTGTAGAACTCCATTTTAATTTATGTATTAATTTTAAATCAAACACAGGTTTCTTTAGTTTACGAATTTAGTAGACTCAAAAAATCTGTGTTTGATTTAAAATTAATACATAAACTAAATCATAATGTCTACCGGTTTCAAAGCTAACCGCTTCTTATGCAAGAATTATTAGTATTAACCAGTCTTGAAAAAGAATCTGTTTGCTTCGAAACCGGTAGATATTAAAATTAATTTAAATAAAATATTTATAGTGATTTTAAAACAAAGTTATATTTTAATCATAAAATGAAAAATCACAAAGTTATTGCTTGAAATATAAATTATATATTAATGTAGTAAAAAACCTAATAAACGCATCCCATTCGTTACATTAAACGACAAAGTTCATTGAAAAATCCGGTCGAAAAAACGTACCTATAAAAAGTGGTTAAAACAGAGTAGTTTTATTTTAATAAGTTCAAAATTAGGGTTTATAAATTTAATTAATTTTGTTTCCACCACTTTTTTTATAAATACAATTTAACCTACCGGTTTCGACAATACCTTGTCATCATCAGGGTTTATTATAAATCAAAAACATAAAAAAAACATATTAATACTCTCACCAAAAAATTCCATACACTCCATAAAAATCCTTAAAGTTTATAAAATGTGCCACAAAGTATCTACGGAAAACATTCAAGAAATCAAATGTATTTTTTGTTTGATATTTTCCTACCCCTGTTATTCCTGGCGCAGCACACTGGAACCTGTCCACGCAGGCGCACCTGTTGCCTCCTCCCTGGCCGGGGTAACCTGGACCCCCGGGTCCCGAAGGCCCGTTGGGACCGTCGAAGGGCGGATACGGCCTCACCTGGCCTGGGCTGAAAGGCTGACTGGGTCTGAAAGGCCTGAAAATTTCATGAAAATGGAATTAAAACAAACTGGCTTTATTAGTTCTTTTGAAAGCTGTACCACCGCAATCCTAGATCTGATACAGAAACATCTTAGCTTCCAAATAGGCCTTCTCTTGCAATGATTATTTTGTTTTTTTAAATTAAGTTGTGAAATTTATTGAAAATGTGAAAGAAAATGGTATTTCGATTTTACTATGCTTTAATAGTTCCGAAAAACGTAAGTATTGATAACTTACCGAATAATTAATATATTTTTAATTATTGTTTTACTTAGTATATACCACTATTTCTTAAAACCTACTGTGACACGTGTTTCGATGCATTCCGCATCATTTTCAAACACCGTATTGCGGAATGCATCGAAACACGTGTCACAGTAGATTTTAAGAAAAAATGGTATGTACTAAGTAATTAAAAATGGATAGATTTTACCACAAAGCGACTACCGAATCTATTAATGAAACTAATATATTAATAGAGATAGTTACTCGTCATAGTAACTTTTCATTTTTTTTTCTCGTTTTGCGAATTATTCGTTATGAGAGGTGCTCGTTATGAGAGGTTCCACTGTAAGGGTCAACACTCTTAGCTGTTAAGCGTAAATAAATATTTAATTTTTTTTTTCAATACCAGGTTGAAGCGCACCAGTTACATTGGTGATGGAATATTCAAAATGCAGTATAAAAATAAAAGCCAAGGTAACCCAATGAAAATCGATAATTGATCATTTTTCCACAGTTAATTGAAACGCCGTTCTACATACAAGATCTAGACTTGCTTCACACTTTATCGTTTCTAGGGTCGGACGACAAACCTCAATTTATTATAACTCTCCTTCACTCTCGCGGTCGGGAATCCTCTCCCAGTTTCTGTGGCCCTGTGATGAAACGAATAGCGGGTCGCGACAGACATCCGCCTCGAAGGGTTCCCAAATAAATGGCACATTTTATGGCTCGGAAGGTATTAAACACTGACAATTGTGGACCCATTTTGCCTTCTGCGGTAAACATCGCCGACGAGAATTACACCCGAAACGAGAAAAATAAAATTTAATTCGAAATCGATTATAACAAAAAACAGCGAGACAAAAATATCGCTTTTGCTAGTTTCATTTGGAAAACCGAGACAAATAAAATTGCTTAATATTTTTAAACAGATAAACTAATAAAATTTTACTATATCAATAATGATAAGGTAGGTAGGTACTTGACTTATTTTTTGTATATTGAAAACGATTGTTTTATTTTATAAATTATGTCGTTATTTTTTATCATAGGTTCTAAAAAGTAATTTCATTACTAACTAATTAATTAATTGACCATCATATTGTTTCTTCGCAGGGGTAGGCAGAGAATGGAACGCAACACTAATCTGTCTTTGAAAACAATCTTAGCCTCATTCACATTCACGCACCTGCTTATATATAGCCGCCGATTATGCCGAGTCCTGACCTGACCACTTTCAAGTTATTGAAATACTTGATCATACTTAGTTCTCGGACTTCCTCTGTTTCTATTACAACCCACATTCACTTTAAAATATTATTTTTTGATATCTCATCAAAGATGAAAAAGAATATGGAAGTCTGAGAAGATTCTCCTTATAAATTTGTTTTCCTATTCTTTCTTACTACTTTAAAAGACCGCCTCCGTGGTGAAATGGTTAACGTGTTTAGCTACCGTGCTGGAGGTTCCGGGTTCGATTCCCAGATGAAAGAGAAAGATCCGGATATGAAAATAAATATTAGTGATCTTACACTGTAATATTTATTTATTAATACCCTGGACCGGTCCCTAAAGTGCAGGAGTGATCACCTTGCCTTCATGTAAGTAACGATCAAAATAACACTGCGCAATACGATGCAGTGTCCTATGCACCATTAAGTGCGGATAAGGGTTAGAAAAAGAGATAAAATACAATCAATATGAATAATAATATTATTACTTTAGCAGGTTGTGCAATTTTAATAAATATTCATATTTATGTATTCATTTTTAAATCAAACACAGATTTTTTGAGTCAACTAAGTTGTATTTTACTAACAAAAACACATAAAAAATTAATATTCTGTCAATTGTTTCGCCTATTTATGGCATTTTCAAATGAATATTTTTGTTTGAAAATGCCATAACTATGCGAAACAATTGTCACAATATAATTGTTTTATACGTTTTTGTTAATAAAATACAACTTAATACACTCTAAAAATCTGCCTTTGATTTAAAAATTAATACATAAATTAAAATGGAGTTCTACAAATTAAACGCCAAATAAATAAATACATATTCATGTTTCCTGGCAATGAGAAAAATGTCTCTTTATGGCTGATTATGTTTTACAATTTATTAAGGTTTTTTTTTGAAAACGGAAATAAATTCATCACGTTTTTGGTTAGAGAAATCCTCCGATGTAATTTTGTCACTTCGAATGAATGTGTTCGGGATGAATTATATTTTCTACGTATACTTCGTTCCAGTCCCAGGGTTGGCAAACACCCTCCGACAGTTGAGGGGTGATTTAATATTTTACCCCTGTATTTATTATGGTGGGAAGGTAGAAGATATATAGGCTTTTAGTGAAAATCTAATTACCCGCCCAAAGAGTTAAAAGGCTTCAAGTTCATCATCCCTAATCCTGTTTCTCGAATAAAAACGGGGAAGATTGTATAATAGTTTACTGCTATACAGCATACTTTGTCAAAATAATAATATGTTAAAAATGAATAAATAAAAAAATCTGGTGGTTTCAAAAGTCTGCATAATCGGAAGACATACGAGTATATGCCTAGATGTAGGGATGTGAAGGCAGCGAGGTGTGTATGTCAGGACAGAAGAGTGTGGCATTCCATCCTCTCTGGAAAAACGCATACCCGTAATAAAATACCCCCGCGGAAAAACGTCGAGATGGTAGTAGTAGTGTGGAATTAGTAATTTTAATAAATATTGTTACATAAAAAGTAATTTACAACATTTTGAGTGTGTCCAAATACATGTTCACAAATCTGGATTACCTCCAACTATAGGAGTTATTTTTCATATTATTTTTTGATATCTCATCAAAGATGAAGAGGAATATGTAAGTCTGGGCATTTACGGGGCTGACGATTGTCATGGTTCAAATGATCACTTAACACACGTGTAACATTCATCAATTCTACACATTATTGACAACCACACTAATAATTTTGGAATATATATAGAACTTATAGAAAATATAGAACTTCCGAGAATTTGAGCAGTGTGATTGTCAATCATGGATAGTATTGGTGAATGTGTACAGGTGCGTAAAGTGTTAAATTAATAAGTTTATGACTGATCGTAAGCCCTGTAAATGTAAAGTCTGTCATATTCTTTATTATTTATGTTAAAAAATAATATGGACTATCTCCATTTAGGAGTTTTTATATTATATGTTTTTTTACATCTCAACATGGATGTAGAGGAGTTTAGATAAATTTAACCAGCCTCAGACTTCCATACTCTTCATCATCAATGTTGAGATGTATTAAAAAAAATTAAGAATACTAATAAATTGTTGGGTAATGTGTCCAAAATAAAACAAGGATTGAATTCTACATTTATTTATGTTTATCAAACACTGTTTGATAATTTCCTAAGAAAACGAAACGCGTCACGTATTAACATATACATACAATCTTTTGAGTGTGTCCAAACACTTGTTCACAAAATCTGGATTATCTCCAATTACAGGAGTTATTTTCATATTATTTTTTAACATCTCATCAAAGATGAAGAAGAATATGGAAGTCTGGGCATTTACGGGGGTGACGACCGTCATAGACTGGTTGTAACATTCACCAATTCTACCCATTATTGACAACCACACTACTCAAATTCTTGGAAGTTCTGTATATACATATATATATATATATATATATATATATATATATATATATATATATATATATATATATATATATATATATATATATATATATATATATATATATATATATATATATATTTATATATATTTATATATATATATATATATATATATATATATATATATATATATTATATATATATATATATACATATACATATATATATATATATATATAAATATATATATATATATATATATATATATATATATATATATATATATATATATATATATAAATATAAATATATATATATATATATATATATATATATATATATATATATATATATATATATATATATATATATATATATATATATATATATATATATATATATATATATATATATATATATATATATATATATATATATATATATATATATATATATATATATATATATATATATATATATATATATATATATATATATATATATATATATATATATATATATATATATATATATATATATATATATATATATATATATATATATATATATGAACCAATTTATGAACCTTGTTCTTGAATCACCATCTTCAGACGTTCATATTCTTCTTCATTATGTTGAGATATAAAATAAAAAAAATATATTTAAAATATTATTATAAGTTGGCAACCCTGTGTGTAATTCTAGTTAAGCTAGTCTGCATCAGGAGAGATCCCAATTATCGCAGTATTGGGAGAGAGCCAGATTCCTTTCAGCGTGAATCATTACTTATTGAAAGGCGATTCCGTATTAGTCCCATTGAAATATTCCACTCGCTGTATTGGAGCAGGGATCAGACGCAAAAACTGGCATTGAACACCATTTCTTACGCCTAGATGAAATATACCGAAATACTCCAATCTATTTGTATGGCACGTGAAAAACGGTGAAATTAATCAAATTTGATGTATTATATATGTATATCGCCTTCGTAGTGTAATGGTCAGCATGCTCGGCTACCGTTCTGGAGGTCCCGGGTTCGATTCCCAGGGGGGTTTAATAAATATAAGTAATTTTTTCACTCCAATATTTATTCAATATTACACTGGACTGGTACCTGAAGTGGAGGGCTGATCACCTTTCCTTCATGTGTAATCGATCGAGATAACACTGCGTTTATATGAAGCAGTGCCTTATGCACCATTGGGGTGCGGTAAGGGATTTATTATTATTATTATTATATATGTATAATTTATATTTGAAGCACTTACTTTGAGATTTTCCATTTTATAATTAAAATGTAACTTTGTTTTAAAATCACTATAAATATTGAATTATAACTTAATTATAATGTCTACCGGTTTCAAAGCTAACCGCTTCTTTATCAAGACTGATTAAGACTGATTTAGACTGATTAGTTAGTCTTGATAAAGAAGCGGTTAGCTTCGAAACCGGTAGACATTATAATTAACTTATAATTAAATATTTTTAGTGATTTTATAACGAAGTTACATTTTAATTATATTGATGTATTTTCTTTTAAAAAATGTTGATTGTTAATATTTTGTGGGACATTTTGTAATCCTTATAGAATATAAACTTTGTTTTTAGCCACGTTTTTATGGTACTATTATTTATTTGTTTGTTTGTCTGTTTGTCTGCTTCCGTAGTGTAATGGTCAGCACGCTCGGCTACCGTTCTGGAGATCCAGGTTCGATTCCTAGGGGGGAGGGTCAAATAAATATAAGTGATTTTTTTACTCGAATATTTATTCAATGGACCCTAGACTGGTACCTAAAGCGGAGGACTGATCACCTTTCCTTCGTGTGTTAACGATCAAGATAACACTGTGTTTATATAATGCAGTGCCCTATGCACCATTGGGGTGCGGATAAGGGTTCGAATTATTGAATTGAATGATTTATAAGCATTTTGTATTCTTCAGTGATGGATACGTACGAAACATAAAAAAGAGTTTAGTAAGATTTTTTTATTGCATTCTAAAAAAAGCAATATGTTATATATATTCTTAGAAAATGTGCTCGGACACACTTGTGGCTCCTCGCGCAGCCGGTCGCGTACTGAATTCTGTATTTAAGAGCACATCATATCCTCAAATATAGATGAAACTAGACAAAACGCAATAAGCAACCAATTTTTTTCTTAAAATATATTTTTTAATGGAATAACCCGCAAAGCCTCTATTTTTAGAGTCTTGTCTCCAGGTAAAAGAGTAACGATAGGGAAGGTGATTGTGAAAAATACATCATAAACACCCAGACTAATTGTAAATATTTTTTTCTTGAATTTATTTTGGAATTGGCGGGAATCGAACCCACAACGCCAGTCATAGTCGAGCGTTGACCCAACCACGTCGCTCGTCAAATATGACTTTCAAAGGCAGGCCTTTGTACACTTATTGAGTGTATAAAAAAGACAAACTGAGTAAGGACTTTTTTTTACAGGAGTCGTTATTCGATTCGTGTTTTGAGATCCTTTCTTTAAGTTTTACGTCACTGTTACCTTACTTATCAAACTTCCGAAAATGGAACAACTAACTAACCAACTATCACGCCGCATTGGTAGGCAGGGAGAATAGAACGTCACACCACTCTGTCGCTTTCACAACATTCTTCGTCTATTCCACATTCATGCACCTCCTCATACATCGCTCACTCCTTTCAACAATGTCACATTTCGTCAATTATCGTCAATTTTCAGTTGTGCATGTTTTCGGAATGCCCAGAAAATGTACTATATCCCAGCAAGAGCGGCATATTTTAAACTTAATATTTACCCACTACAGGGCAAAAAGTGGTGTTTTTGCATTTTGAAGAAAAGGTATTGTTTATTTTTTTTTTCAAATGTACTTAATGTTTTCAAATGGAGAAAAAATATTCAGGTTTTACATAAAAAGATCTGTTGCACAGTAAAAATTTCAATAAGTGGCTTGATATTTATTTTTAATCCATTTGATTACATTTCTAAACCTATAAAACGATCTCCTGAAAAATTAAGGTTTTTTGATATATCGCTCACTCCTTTCAAGAACGTCATAAATCAAAATTTGACAGTTTTCGGTTGTGCATGTTTTCGAAATGCCCAGAAAATGTACTATATCCCAGCAAAAGAGGCATATTTTTGACTTAATATTTACCCGCTACAGGGCAGAAAGTGTTGTTTTTGCATTTTGAAGAAAAGGTATTCTTTAATTCTTTTTTTAAATATACTAAATATTTTTCAAATGGAGAAAAAACCTTCAAGTTTTACCTAAAAAGATCTGTTGCACAGTAAAAAGTTCAGTAAGTGGCTTGATATTTATTTTTAATACATTGTGTTTTATTTTTAAACTTTAAAAACGTTCTCCTGAAAAATCAAGTTTTTTGATTTATGACGTTCTTGAAAAGAGTGGGCGATATGACGTTGTTGAAAGGAGTGAGTGACATACCCACCGATTATTTTGACTCATAACCTGACTGATAATAAAATTATTCCAAAATTGAAATATAAGTCAAATTCACCTGCCATCGTGTTATTGAGACTTCTTCGTATGAATAAACGCTACGTTTGAACAGAGGTTCCTTAATTTGGCGTGTTTTACATAGTTGTAAATGTAACGCAGTTGCATTAAGCTCCCGCAATGCATTTCAATAGAACTGCTGCAAATCACCATTTAACGTCTGTGAAACCATTTGCTGTTGGCATAGATTCAATGTTACAACATTCCGCACTATCATAGGCTAGTCTAGAACATCCCCATTATACTGTTAATGGGGTGGGTTTATTTCACTTTTGATCGTAATAATAATAATAATAATAATAATAAAACCCTTATCCGCACCCCAATGGTGCATAGGGCACTGCGTTATATAAACGCAGTGTTATCTTGATCGTTTACACATGAAGGAAAGGTGATCAGCCTTCCGCCTCAGATACCAGTCCAGGGTAATATTGAATAAAAATGACAGTGAAAAATCACTTATATTTATTTTACCCCCCTTAGGAATCGAACCCGGGACCTCCAGAACGGTAGCCGAGCGTGCTGACATTACACTACGGAGGCGGACTGTAATAATAAATTGATTGTAATAATAAGTTAAAAAATAAATATACTTGGCAATATTTTGAGTGTGTCCAAATGCTTGTTCACTAATCTGGATTATCTCCAATTGTGGGAGTTAACTCCTATAATTGGAAATAATACAGATTTGTGAACAAGTATTGGGACACACTCAATATGTTGTTAATAAATTATCTGGCCAAATTATAAGCTAAAATAATAAAATGAAATGAATATTTTCTGTCGTTTCTTATGTATGTGATTATAATCCAGGATTTTCCCCTCACATACAAAAATAAGAGTTTCTGGTCAATATAAAAGCTTCTAAATCTCACCAATAGATCTCCAGGAAAATTTTTGTGATTCTTGTAAATATTTTGAAATTGGATCAAATATAAAGAACTTCCAAGAGTAATGTGGTTGTCATATTACGGTTGTAATTGATGTATGTTACACGTGTGTAAAGTAATCACTTAAACCAGCATATAACGGTCATTAGCCCCGTAAATGCCCAGATTTAAATATTGTTCTTCATCTATGTTGAGATGTCAAAAAATAATATGAAAAATAAACTTGGCATGATCAAGTGTTTTAAGTACTTGAGTGTGGTCAGGTCAGGAGTCGGAATATTCTGTGGGTATGCATTGAGATGCATGGATGTGTAAAATTAATAGATTATTTGCTAAGACATATGGGTTTGGTGTTTTATTCACTCTGCATACTCCTGCGGAAAAGCGATATGATGATTAGTTAATTTAAAATAATTGATTTTTATTTTATCAAATTTGATATATTATTCCATAATTGATTCTATGGTCACTTTCTGGTGATATCTATCCATTTTTAATAGAAATTATATTAAGAAAATATCATAAAATTTTACTGTAACATACACAGGTTTTGATGTATTCCGCAATATTTTCTAACACCGTGTTAAGTCTAACCAGCCTATGGCATGTCATAAACCCTATAAATACCCAGACTTCCATATTCTTCTTTATTTATGTTTAGATGTCCATGTAAATAACTCCTAAGTTTAAGTGAGATTCTTCCGCGTTCTAGGCGTTTCAAGTAATCACTGGGGAAAAACTGGAGAATACCAGATTTATGAACAGAGATATGGACATAAAAAAAATGTTGTGAAAATACATACATTAAAATAAATAAAACAAATGAAATATTTTCAATAAAATAACATCAATTCTCAACAGATAATTCTTAAGCTGACAAATCGAGATTAGCGAGAGTATTGCGTCATTAACTGAACGCACTCACATATGTACTGATTTGTTATTCAAGAAGCTAATTGTATAAATATCGGACCAGCTTTACAGCTACTTGTGTAAATATCGGACCAGCTTTACAGCTACTTGTATAAATATCGGGCTGTGGAGAAGCGTGGAGACTTAAGGCCGTCGTTAACGCATAAAAAAACTTCCCCAAACTATTTGGATGGTAACGTTTCTCTCGTATGGCTATTACGAGAGAAAAAGCTGTAAAGTGCGAACTTTTCCAATATACGGCTCGTATAACGCCCTTATAAAGTAACCCCGGTTGGAAATATTGCTCCACATTTCTTTCGGAATTCGTTTACATATTTGGATCGGTTTTGCTACATACTTTAGTAAACACAAATGAAATCGTGACACAATTCACTTGTCGATATTTTACGTATGTGTTTGTTTAAATATTTATATACTATTCTTTTTTTTTTTACATCTCATCAAAGATGAAGAAGAATATGGAAGTTTTTTGCATCTAACCAGTAGATGTCTCTAGTGAAGTTCTAATGATTCAAGAACAAAGTTTAAATTTTTTTTCGTATATATAGAACTTTCAAGAATTTGAGTAGTGTGGTTTGTCAATAATGGGTAGAATTGGTGAATTAGGGTACAACATTTTGAGTGTGTCCAAATACTTTTTCTCAAATCTGGATTATCTTCAATGAAAGGAGTATTTTTCATATTATTTTTTGATATCTCATCAAAGATATAAAGAATATGGAAGTCTGGGCGTTTACGTATTAATTTAAGTATTTGGACACACTCAAAATGTTGTAAATAAATTATCTGGTAAAATTATATGTTAAAATGATAAAAATTAAAATATTATTTTCTGGCGTTTCTCATGTATGTGATTATAATACTGGATTCGGACCTCACATACTAATAAAAGAGTTTCTGCTAAATATAAAGCATCTTTTCATCTCACCAATAGATGTTTCTAGCGAAGTTCGAGTGATTCAAGAACAATGTTTCAAATTGGTTCATATATATATATATATATATATATATATATATAGAACATCCAAGAATTTGAGTAGTGTGGTTATCAATGATGGGTAGACTTGGTGAATGTTACACGTGTGTAAACTGATCACTTAAACCAGCCTATGACAGTCGTCAGCCCAGTAAATTCCCAGACTTCCATATTCTTCTTCATCTTTGATGAGATGTCAAAAAATAATATAATATCAGGGTGTTCAACTCCCATACAAATTTCCTAAGAACTAGAGAGACAGCGCGGTGTATATGGTAGTCCGCCACGCTTCATTAAACACGATAATTTAATAAAGTGTAATGTAATAATATAACGTGCAAATTACAAAACAAGTTGTACTATTACACTATTACAAAATATCGCCGGGTAACAGGATGACATAAACTGCTCGCGCGGAAGGTAAACTGCCAGCGATTATATTAATTTGTTCATTGCTGTGCGGAGGGGTGGTCGCCGGTAGGGGTGGGGGCGTGTTTCAGTGACGTCGGCATTTCGCGTAATTGACGCGATTGTTCGACTGGCCTATTGTTTTATCGGCAACCATCCGAGTTGGGGAGATCTCGCGCGAAAATTGAACCAGTCATTCGGCAGACGTCCCTTACTGATATAATAACGTGTAATCATGCCCGACTGCGGTCAAAACCAACTGGAAATTGACAATTTTTAAAATGATTTGTTACGAAAACTATATATTTAAAAAATTTAATTAATATAAAATGATTAAACACTTGTATAATACAACATTCTGAATGTGTCCAAATACTTGTTCAAAAAATCTGGATTACCTCCAAATACAGAAGTTGATTATAATCCAGGATTCGGACCTCACATACTAATCAAAGAGTTTCAGCACAGTTAAAAGCTTCTTTTCATCTCACCAATAGATGTCTCTAGTGAAGTTCTAGTGATTCAAGAATAATGTTTCAAATTTGGTTCATATATATATAGAACTTCCAAGAATTTGAGAAGTGTGGTTGTCAATAATGGGTAGAATTGGTGAATGTTACGCGTGTGTAAAGTGATCACTTAAACCAGCCTATGACGGTCGTCAGCCCCGTAAATGCCAAAACTTCCATTTACTTCTTCATCTTTGATGAGATTTAAAAAAATAGCTTGCATAATACCACGTTATGAGTTTTATTTCATTACACATGACTAGTTTCGAAAACTAAAAGACGTTTTCATCTACGGGTGAAAAGTAAAATATTTACTATTTAGTCATGTGTAATGAAATAAACTCATTAAGTGGTATTCAACACGTGTTTAATTATTAAAAAAAATCAACACGTCAGTTCACAACGTTAATGCCGAATCAATAAATAATATAAAAGTTTTATCGTTTTAATTTATTAAAATACATTTCGGACGTGTATTTTTTTCGTCTGTGGAGTGCTGGCGACGGGATTTTGAAATTATGTACATATAGTTAAGGCCTTGGCAAAGATATTTGTATATAATACTCATATAAAAACATTGGATAATATCGCTCACTCCTTTCAAGAACGTCATAAATCAAAAATCGTCAATTTTGAGTTGTGCATGTTTTCGTAATGTCCAGAAAATGTACTATATCCCAGCAAAAGCGGCATATTTTTAACTTAATATTTACCCGCTACAGGGCAGAAAGTGTTATTTTTGCATTTTGAAGAAAAGGTATTGTTTAATTATTTTTTTAAATATACTTAATATTTTTCAAATGGAGAAAAAATGTTCAGGTTTTACCTAAAAAGATCTGTTGCATAGTAAAAAGTTAAATAAGTGGCTTAATATTTATTTTCAATACATTGTATTTTATGTTTGAACTTTAAAAACGTTCTCCTGAAAAATCAAGTTTTTTGATTTATGACGTTCTTGAAAGGAGTGAGCGATATGTTCTGCCTTTAAAATGAGGCCGGCGCAGAGGGTACAAATACCCTTCCCGTCCTTAAACATCTATCGACTGAACGGGTAGAAATACTTTTCCCGCCCGAACTCTAAAAACTAGACATTTCTTATTTTATAATATCTTCTTTTAGAAACGCTGTTCTTCTCTCAAATAAGACTAAGCTTTTGTGCTTGGAGAGGGACTTAATAAATACAGGACATGATACAACCTTTTTTGTTTTTTTCGTTTTCCGTATTTTAATAAACATAAACTTTTTTTTAAATCATTGAAAATCTTTTTTTTTTTATATATGAAGGAAGTCAATTAAAATATTTGATCCTCAAATACTTGTAATTGTGTTGAAATTTTTCGGTGTTGCATTTTGTTATTTTAAAATAATTTTGAAATCTGAAGGGTGTACATTTCTTAGATTTACATTTTTATCTTTCTTTTAATGCTCGAAGAATTTAAAAAAGGGACTCGGTATTTTTAAAATCAGTTTTTACAACATTTCTAGTTTGTCTTAATACTTACATACTAAATAATAAATGAACAGACTTCATAATCTTCTTCATATATCGCTCGCTCCTTTCAAGAACGCCATAAATCATAAATCCTCAATTTTCAGTTTAGCATGTTTTCGGAATGCCTAAAAAATGTACTATATCCCAGTAAAAGAGGCAAGGTTTTTAACTTGATATTTATCCGCAACAGAGCAGAAAGTGTTGTTGTTGCATTTTGAAGAAAAGGTACTGTTCCATAATTTTTTTAATATACTAAATATTTTTCAAATGGTGAAAACACCTTCAGATTTTACCTAAAAAGATCTGTTGCACAGTAAAAAGTTCAATAAGTGGCTTAATATTTATTTTTAAAACATTGTGTTATATTTTTAAACTTTAAAAACGTTCTCCTGAAAAATCAACTGTTTTGATTTACGACGTTCTTGAAAGGAGTGAGCGATATTTTGGAAATGTCAAAAAAGACGTATTTAGTGAAGTCATTAAGTATATTTTTAAAAACTTGCAAACATCTTGTTGGGTATATAAATTTATCCTATTTCACTCACTGCCAGCGGCATTAACTCAAAACTAAACTATTTGAATAGCCGTAATATTAGGACGTACTTTTAACTTGCGCAGTTTCTGTAAAATAAAGTTTAGTCATTATGAAAAATTTGAATCTAAAAATTTATAATGTTCATTATGAAGAAAGTTTATAATATAAATACCCTTAGGCCCTTTTATAACAAACGTTAGATAATGAGAAATTTGTACAAAAGATTCATATAAGAAGACCAATCAAATATTTGAAATTAGTTTTTCATTTAATGTACAATAAAATAACATTTTTTTTTCCATTTTTATTTAATTTGATCAGTGACTGGGTTTCGTCATCACTAATATCAACAGACTGGTGGGAGGATAGTCATAATTGTATGTTATATACACAACAAGGCAGAAGTTGAAAACCACGTATAATTTTTCTGGTAAAATGAATTTAAATTGAATAAAATTAAGTAGTGTGTTATAATAATAATTATATACCTTACAGATACATTCGTACATTATTAAAAAAGAGAAGCATATTTTTCTTTTATATGAACATTTATATGAAATCCAGCTTAAAACCCTTTGTTTTATTTTATATATAATTATAAGTATAATATACATATGTACTTCTTTAATTCAATCAATTTAAATTTATTTTGTCAAAAAATGATATAAAAATCATGGTCATCTTTGCCTTGTTGTGCATATAGCATAGAACTTCGTCTTGCCTTCTATCAGTCTTATGACGTCACTGGTCTAATAAAATAAAAGTGAAAAAAATATATGGGTACTTGTCGTTTTATTATACAAAATGCAGTTCCAAGAAATATTGGTACATTAAATTGTTTATTTTAAGGTGGTCGAAAAATTGTATACAAAAGAATAAAAAAAGAAAAAATCCTGCAAATAATTGAAGTGAAATTGAAAAAAAATAAACAAAAGAGAGAAAAATGGAAAAAATGCAGAAAAAATCAGAAAAAAATATGTTAACAATAATTGAAGTGCGCATGCACAGTTACCTGTAGGGATTATTAGGAGAGAAGTTGTCTGGAAAGTACCCATCACGATCTCCATCGAACCCAAGGAATCCTCCTTGAGGATATCGACCGCCTCCAGGGTATCTGTTCCCAGCATTTGGATATCCCCCACCGCCCTGGAACCTATCAATATCATTCGGGAACCTATTAGGATATCTGTTTCCATTCCCAGGATACCGACTGCCTCCCGGATATCCAGCATTCTCTGGGTATTCATAAATCGGCTTCCTGTTTGGGTATCTGTCTCCTTGACTTGGATACCTATCGCTTCCTGGATATCTGTTTCCATCATCAGGGTATCTATGACTATCCACTGGATACCTTCCACCGTCAGGGTATCTATTTCCAGATTCTGGATATCTCTGGTTGTCCACAGGGTACCTGTCTCGGTCCCCTTGGTAATTGTTCCCTCCTATGGGCGGATAGACGTTGCCAGCAGGGTTGTAGGGTCTGCTGTAGTCTGGAGGGGGTGGTCTGAAATCACCGCCAAATGGACCACCATCGTATGTGTCATAGGGGTCGTCGGAACTGGAAGAAGTGGGGAGGGGGCGAGGGTGTTAGTGCTACTCTACAAGTGTAATATACAAGTAAAACTGTAAGTGACCTAGCTACAAGTGAAAACAAACAAAAACTACGTATTGGTTGTCAAATGGCATAAAAGACTAAATGTCTCGAAAAAATATTAGGATGAAGAATCAAATTCTAAACAATGGGTTTTTCATAACATCTTAAATTAACGTGTAACTCCAAAGTGGAGAAACTCAGATTTGTGAACAAGTATTTGGACATATTATTTTTTGACATCTCATCAAAGATGAAGAAGAATATGGAAGTCTGGGCATTTACGGGGCTGACAACCGTCATAGGCTGGTTTAAGTGATCACTTTACACACGTGTAACATTCACCAATTGTACTCATTATTGTCAGCCCCGTAAATGCCCAGACTTCCATATTCTTCTTCATCTTTGATGAGATGTCAAAAAATAATATGAAAATAACTCCTGTAATTGGAGATAATCCAGATTTTGTGACCACGTATTTGGACAAACTCAAAATGTTATAAGTATTTGGACACATTCAAAATATTTTGTCAAAATGTAATGTTTTTTTCACTCACTTGACTACCAATAAAATGTATTTAAAAAAGAAAATATTCACAAAATTACACAAAAAGAAAAACTATTTATAACGTGTTCAAGAATCTAATCAATCCAAACAAAAGTTTCTACAAAAACAAACTGAACAAAATAAAACTGAAAGGATTAAATAAACTAAACACAAAAGTGATGTTACAAACAGAACTCACTAACATGCAAATGATATATAAAACATAATATACAATAATTACATAAACAAGTTTTGTACAAAATAAACGTATTTCTAATTATAAAATGAAAACTCTCGTAAAAGACCACTTTTGAGTTCATTCATGTAATCATGACCAGTTTCGAGAACTAGAGATGTTCTTAGTTTAAATTAACATCTGTTGATGTGGTCTCTGAAGTGTTTTATTTTTATATTTAAATCATATTATTCTACAAAGTTTATACCAGACCAATAAAAAATAAAATAGATTTATAAATACCAAAAAAACATATTTTTATAAACAATGTATGTATATATGTACATATGCAATGGAAAACTAATATTATTTAATAAAAAATAATTAATGATATGATCGTTTGATCAGACCGATGATTTCCGTATCGACGAAACCCGGTCATTGGTCATGCAAAATACACGTGGAAAAAACTAAATAGTTGTTGTTTTATTATTTTAAATCCCGTTCCACCAAGAAATGTGAGAACAAAACATAAATCTAATAATGTGTTTTACGTTACAACGTAACAACGATGGACGGGATTGGTTTCGTGGAAATCAGCAATTCATATTTTGATTGATATGGATTATCAACAATCCGGATAAAAGAGGTTCTACTGCATTAAGACGAGTATATAGCGAGTGGCTAATGTTGGCGAAGAGATAAACAGTAGAATATGTAACATATATACATAAAACCCCATTAATTATTGGAATAAATTATTGATGTGTTTATGATCAAAGCTTTAGTTCTGGGTTAAGCACTGAATATGGATGTAAATTCATATTTTTATTTTATTTTGATTGATACGGATAACAGAAATTAATTTGTGAAATGAAGAGTATATGGTGAATGGTCAATGCTGGCAAAGGGGGCGAACAGTAGAATATGTAATATATATATACATATAACCCAATTAAATATCGGAATAAATTATTATCTGAGCTTTAATGTTGAGCATTGAATATGAATGCAAATTAGTATTTTTTTATCAATCCTGATTATCGTCAATCCGGATAAGAGGGGTTCTACTGTGTTTTGACGAGTATCTAGTGAATGGCCAATGCTGGCAAAGGGGTTTACAGTAGAATATGTAACATATACATATAACCTCATAAATTATTTATGCATTTACTCGTATTATCTTAGCTTTAGTTTCGTGTTGAGCTTTGAAATTAACGCGATTAACGAAAGCTTTCGTTTTCGGTATGAGAAATACATTTTTCATTACCTCGGAGCAGCACCTTGTGGCTGTTGTTGCTGGGTGTACTTGCTAGGGGTGTCGTCTGCTTGATCTCCCAGCTTGATCTTGATGGAGTTGACCGATGGGGAAGCGACGCTGTTCGACTCGATGACTGTAGAATCCGAAGACCTTCGATTTTCGTTCCACACCCATTTCTTATCGTCTTCTGTCAGCACCAGCGGCAGAAGAGCGATCGTCACCAAAATGGCTAAAAACAAGAAAAAACAACATTCAACCAGTGAATTATAAGACTTATATCTATGCATTTTTGTTATCAGGTAATATTATGGTTTTTACAATACTTTTAAAATATGTCATGTGTTTTACTCCTCGAGAGGGTTGTTTTCAAGGTTTTCTTTGTATTTTACATCTCAACATAAGTGAAGATGAAAATGGAAGTTTGGGTATTTACAGGGCTTATGACCTATCATAAGCTGGTAAAGTAATAGCTTTACGTATACGCAATATTCACTATTCTACCTAATTAAAATATATATTTATAAATATAATAATGAAATAAGGAGGTGATGACGCATTGTGTGATTCATCTTTAAAAATTTTCTTAAATAAACACTTTTTAGGTTGTAACATTCTACATAGATATGTATTTGAATGACCTTCCTTAAATGTACAAAAGAAAGATATTTATTGTATTAATTTATTTATTTATGTTTCATCATATACATAATTATAAATTACAATAATTTGCGCTTAAATGAGGGCGCATTTTACAATAATTATTAATATAATTATTAATATTTGTCCGCCTCCGTGGTGTAACGGTCAGCGTGTTTAGCTACCGTGCTGGAGGTCCGGGTTCGATTCCCAGGGGGGGTTAAAATAAATATTAGTGATTTTAAACTGTAATATTTATTTAATATTACCCTGGACTGGTTCCTGAAGCGCAAGAGTAATCACCTTGCCTTCATGCATAAACGATCAAGATAACACTGCGTTTATATGACGCAGTGCCCTATGCACCATCGGGGTGCGGATAAGGGTTTTATTATTATTATTATTTTACAAATTATAATATAATATAAAAATTATACGATAATTTTATAAATTGATAACCCAGTCACTTTCTTTGATAACTATCCTTTTTTAATTTATGGTGTACTTGATAAATACCACTGTTTCTTAAAATCAATAGTGATACACTCAAAGTGTTTGAAAATGATGCGAAATTCATAAAAACACGTGTTACAGTAGATTTTAAGAAATAGTGGTATTTATAAGTAAAACTTATATTAAAAATTGTTAATATAAATTTTGAATAATCGAGGAAATAAACGGTTTAGAAAATTCATGCATTATATATCCAAGTACAATCATGCTGCCCGTATAACATACCGTGTAATATATTTCATAAACCTTGGTTTTCCTTGTTAGCACCGGCGCGCACGGTAGTCAGTTTCATCTTATTTTCCTCGCTAATTTCCCCAAAAAGCTTTAATGGCCCCCTAATAAATTATAACTGACACTACAGAATTATGGAGGACTCCAAAGAAAAGCAACATAACCTCATTTTCACGTAACTGGAGCAGGGTTAGTGGCATTACGCTGAATAATAATGAAAACATTATTATTTACAAGTCGACGTAAGACTCCCGTGGGCCGAGAACATAATCACCTTAAATAGAAACAGAGTACGTAAAAATATAAGTAGATACCAGTTTTTCTTCATACATAAAGACGTAAAAATCTAAGATAAAAGAGCTAGTCATATTCTTCTTCAATCATGTTGAGACATCAGAGTTAATTAATTACTTTCTTTAATTTCGATTATCCCAATCGATAGCCCGCAACTTATTTTTTTATAATCCAAGTACCCTTAAACGTATTTAATCGTTTTTTTTTTACTTAAAACCCCGTTTTTGTATTGAAATAATAAGTTTTCCTTCGAAATAAACATAATTTATGGTTTTAAAAATAAAAATAAATTATTGAAAGGTACATAAGGAGTTAAAAAGCATATACTTTTATTTTCAATAAATAATCATATTCTTAAAAGAATAATCAAAATTCGATGAAATTCCAAAAAAAAATGTACGCGAAGACACGTCGGGCTCCTTGCGCATCCGGTAGCGTATTAAATTGTGTTTTTGCGAGAGCCCTTATAATTAAATCAACTGACGGTGGTGAAATAATGAAAACATGAAACAAGTGCCAAAATAGTTTTAACTTGATTAGAGTAGGTTACAAAGTGTACGTATAATGTAATGATTGGCATAAAAGCTCTATTTATTGTACTATTTGTACGTACAATAAATAGGTACGGGTAAATTCAAATTTGTTTTTTTTTTATCATATTTTGTTTAAAAAATAAATCGTTTCAACACCAAAAACGGTATTCTTTTTTAAAAATAACGGCCACCTTTTTTAAAATATCCAATTTAATTTCAGCAATAAATATGAGCGAACAAAGTAGTATGGGGGTTGTAGTGTCCGTAATTTTTACTTCCTTTAGCGAATAACGCACCCCTTTTGCTCTAGGAAACTTGAGATTTATCCGACAACTCATTTTTACCATCCGCAAATTATGATATGCCGCAAAATATTATTATTTTCTTCCATATATACTTTCTCGGCTAACACATCCTTGCACAAGTCTACATGCTTTATCAGTATGGAAAAAAACAGTATCAATACGGTCCCCAGTTATCTTACTAAATATATATTTTAACCTGTTTTGAGTTTTGGCATCTCAACAATGATGAAGAAGAGTATGGAAATACGAGTGTTTACTGGGCTTATGATCTGTCATACATGTGCTGGTTATGTGATCAATTTACATACGTGCAACTTTCGCTATTCTACCCATGATTGATAAACACACTACGCATTTTTTAAAATTAAATGAAAGCTCGTTTTTTTCTCTTTCTTGTATGCACCTTGCTATTGAGAAATCGTTTAAAAAAATCATGAATATAGGAAGTTTAGTTTCTAATGTATTTTTGAAAATCTTTCAACACATCCCAATTTCTATAATTTTATTCTATTGTCTTTATGTAATTTATAATTTGTTAAACTTTATAAAATTAAACAACTTTGTTTTAACCATTTTTTTTATTTTAAGTACATTTTAACATACCTGTCTCGACAAGAACCTTGTCATCATCAGGGTTTATTAAATTCTTAATCATTAAAAATATTAAAATACTCATAATTAATTACATTCTCTTACCAAAAACTCCGTAATAATAAAAAAAAGTGGTTGGAACAAAGTTGTTTAATTTTACAAAGTTTATAAAATGTGCCATAAAGTATCTGCGAAAAACATTCAATAAATCAGGTTTTTTTTACATTACAATTTTATTCGAGAAAGTTGTGTCGGTATGATTCCAAATCTTTTATTACAAAATTGTAGCAAAGAATAACGAGTTTAATAAGGAAAGAAGTACGTATGGCGAACAAAAGTGGGTGTGGCTTTGTAATTTTTTATTCATCCCCGTTCCTTTAAAAAGCACTAGCTATATTCTATAGCCCTCCGTTTGCAAAACGGTAAGCGACTCATGTTAACGACGACTCATTTCGGGAATCGAATTGTGTAAACTCAATTCTTGACTAAATTGAGTCAAGAAAATTTTATGTTGCACGATTAAGTTAGACATGTTAAGTTCTTCCTCTTCTTCTTGGTGAAAGTCTTGTGGTCTGGTTTTAAGAGGGATTAGCCTCACATATTCTTATTTTCCTTCTTCATTATCATCGTCATCATCATCGTCATCGCCGTCATCATCATCATCGTCGTCATCATCGTCATCGTCGTCACGACGGATTTCACACATGTTTTATATATTTTAATTTTGATGCACCTACTATCTGAGGATGAGGTGAGCCGACCACAACAGTCTACAATGACGATAAGTTGAGATGTAGCTAGGATATAATACAATGTGTTGTATATATATTAAATATGTCATAGTATATTTAAATATTTAATATTAATACGCCTGGGTCATTTTAAAGTATCAATTTTAACGATATTTTTAATCACCGTATACCGACAGTAATTATAATCATTACAGTATACTTATAATGGTCCATAATTTGCTTCTTTTTTGAAGCGTAAATTAATTAACTGTAGCTTTTTGTTAATTAAACAAACAAAGGTTAATGTAATATTCGTTAGAGGGATGAAAATAATTGAAATTTAGCTGTTCATATTTTTTTTTAAATCGCATCTAAATATAAGTTGAATACTTAAGTTAATTGATGTAAGTAAGAAAATAAGTTATATTTCGGATATTAAAAGCACTATTTACTTTGTGGTTTGGAAATTTAACACCCTCCTTACCATTTATCGTTCAATTTGTGTAATACCACTTAAAAAAGAATGTTGAATAATAAAGAGAATTATAAACAAATTAAAATAAAATAAATCTGACACAGAACTTCCTCGCAAGAGTAGGCAGAGAGAGTAGAACGCCACACCAATCTGTCTTTGTAAACTATCATTGCATCTTCCACATTCATATATCGCTCACCTAAAATTCACATAAAATTAAATAACTTTATTTAAACCACTTTTGTTAAATATTTTTTCGTCTCTGGATTATTAAGGATTGGTAAAAGGACTCCGTATTAAATCATTATGGTGCCATAGAATAATTTATGGTTGCTGAAATCATTGTCAATGGCGGGATAATTGCGATATAGAATATAATTTCCCATCAAATATTAATTTTGATTATCCTGTTTTGTTTGATGTTAAAATTATGTGCGCTCCCTATCTTAATAGATCCTTCAGTGTAGGTTTATAGTAGGTACATAAATTTTGATAAGGGGTAGCAATATAAAAGATAAAACCATTGGTATTATGTATGTATGTATTATGTATTTCGTCCGCCTCCGTAGTGTAATGGTCAGCATGCTCGGCTACCGTTCTGGAGGTCCCGGGTTCGATTCCCAAGTGGGTCAAATAAATATGAGTAATTTTTTCACTCTAATACTTATTCCATATTACCCTGGACTGGTCCCTGAAGTCAAAGGCTGATCGCCTTTCCTTCATGTGTTAACGATCAAGATAACACTGCGTTTATATGATGCAGTGTCCAATGCACCATTAGGGTGCGGATAAGGGTTTGAAAAAAAATGTTTAAGTTACGTTCAACAGATGGCGCTGCCATTGGGTTATAATATTCTGTTTTTTCCAAATCACTTTTCACCTGTCACAGCTGTTAACGATTTTAAATAAATAAACATTTGCATCGGTAAGATAAAAATACGAGCGTATTCAAATGCAACGTTGTGTCAAAATTTCATGGCTAAATACTGAATAACTTTAGCAGATTTAAGATTTTCGGAGTTATTTGACATTTTTGACATCTCAACATAGATGAAGAAAAATATGGAAGTCTGGGTAATTCACCATTCTACCCATGATTGAGAATCACACTTCTTGTGTGGTTGTCAATCATAAAGTGGTGAAACCTAGATTTGCGAACAAGTATTTGGACATACTTAAAATGTTGTGAATGATGGTATTAGCCAAGTGATAGGCTCCGTGGCGTAGTTGGGTAGACGCTCGATTGCGAAACAGGCGTCGCGGGTTCGATTCCCGCCAAGTGCAAAGTAAATTCAAGAAAGGTATATTTTCAATTGGTCTGGGTATTCGTGGTGTATTTTTCACATTTACCTTCCCTATCCTTACTATCCTACCTGCAGACAATACTCTAATGCTTTTGGGCTTTGCGGGTTTTTCTTTTAAAAAAAATACATATATTTTTAAGAAAAAACCTACAGTATCGATTACTTAATAGATTAATTGAAATAAAACTTTTTTTACAACATTTTGAGTGTGTCCAAATACTTGTTCACAAAATCTGGATTATCTCCAATTACAGGAGTTATTTTCATATTATTTTTTGACATCTTATATTTTGTTTCTCATGTGTGTGATTATAATCCAGGATTTAGACCTCACATACTAATATAATTGTTTCTGCTTAGTAAAAAGCTTCTTTACATCTCACCAATAGATGTCTCTAGTGAATTTCTAGTGATTCAAGAACAAGGTTTCTAAATTGGTTCATATATAAAGAACTTCCAAGAATTTGAGTAGTGTGGTTGTCAATAATGGGTAGAATTGGTGAATGTTACACGTGTGTAAAGTGATCACTTAAACCAACCTATGACGGTCGTCAGCCTCGTAAATGCAAAGACTTCCATATTTTTTTTCATCTTTGATGAGATGTTAAAAAATAATATGAATTTTTTTTTGGTTATGTTTTCATAAAAAGTTTTGTAAAATCTTTTGTTTATTAGTCATATCACTAATTAAAATTTAATATCATATTATTTGGGCTCAAACAAAGATTCAATTCTTCTTGGCATGTATTATATAAGGTTTTGAAAAGTAGATGCCATTCTTTCGTTTCGAAACCATACCTGAATTATGGACAAAATGAGCTTTTCCACCGTAGTGCAATCAATTTTTGAGAGCCGATTCTTACAGATTGCCGATCGATTTTCAATAAGGTTTACGTCTGGCAAAATTCTTGACCAGTCCAACACAGTTCATTGTTTGCTTTGGAAAAATTTCATATTTTTTTTGGATTTTTGGCAGGGAGTTAAATCCTGCTGAAATATTCCATTACTATTTGCCCTTTATTTTGTAACTCTGGTAGTATCTTTTCCTGTAGAATTGGGTAATACTTCTCGCTATTCATCATCTCAGTCACTGAAAGAAGCAGCCCTGGTCCATAATACGAATAACACCCTCAAAACATTTTTTAAATGTGTTGAAAATATGAAAAAAAGTTTTGTTTCAGTTAATCTGTTAGATATTTTATAAATTGTTTCGGCATTAATTTTGTGGTAAGACATGTTACAATGATTAATGAAAACACTTGTTTTTATACCACTTGAGTTTTATTAAAGATTACAAGTTTTAGAAGCTAAACTTCCATCATTCAGGTCTGAATAATAACTGTAATTATTCAGACCTGATTGATGGAAGTTTAGCTTCTGAAACTAGTAGTCTTTAATGAAACTCAAGTGTTATAAAAAAAATGTTTTCTTTAATCTGTTCGATATTGTTTTTTCAGTTAATTATACCCCTAACCAAATAAATTGATCAATATTGACTAAACAAATGGGGCGATTTATATCAATACTTAAGCAGCTTATTGAAGCAACATCTCGCTAGGCAGGGATCAAATATTGTTTTGAGAAATTCTTTAAAAAGCCCTTGGGTGGGTAGTGAAGCTGTAATAACTAAAGTTGGCCTAATATATCGCCAGTATTAATCTTTTTAATGTTCGCATGAAAGTTGTGTACCGTTTGTATCCACGCTAACCCGTACACGACTTTGGATTTAACTTTTCGACATCAGTTGTTTGTCTTTAAAGTTCATCTCATAAATTTAGAGAACATCTTTTACTTTCAATATCATATTTGTTTTGTTGTGAGTTTTTACTTGTAGAAGCAGAGGTTTTAGGATGAAGTAACGTGTTAAATACCATTTATTCAATACATATATATTATTTATTAAATATATATTCGTTCATTCAAACCCTTATCCTCACCCCGATGGTGCATAGGGCACTGCATCATATAAACGCAGTGTTATCTTGACCGTCAACACATGAAGGAAAGGTGATCAGCCCTCCGCTTCCGGTACCAGTCCAAAGTGATATTGAATATATATTATTTATTAAATAAATATTCACAACATTTTGAGTGTGTCCAAATACTTGTTCACAAAATCTGGATTATCTCCAATTACAGGAGTTATTTTCAATAAATTATCTGGTCAAATTATTAGCTTAATAATAAAAATGAAAATGATATTTTCTGGCGTTTCTCATGTGTGTGATTATAATCCAGGATTCGGATCTCACATACTAATATAAGAGTTTCTGCTTAATAAAAAGCTTCTTTACATCTCACCAATAGATGTCTCTAGTGAAGTTCTAGTGATTCATGAACAAGGTTTCTAAATTGGTTCATATTTATAGAACTTCCAAGAATTTGAGTAGTGTGGTTGTCAATAATGGGTAGAATTGGTGAATGTTACACGTGTGTAAAGTGATCACTTAAACCAGCCTATGACGGTCGTAAGCCCCGTAAATGCCCAGAATTCCATATTCTTCTTCATCTTTGATGAGATTTCAAAAAATAAATAAATATTCATTCATTCAAACCCTTATCCGCACCCCAATGGTGCATAGGGCACTGCATCATATAAACGCAGTGTTATCTTGACCGTCAACACATGAAGGAAAGGTGATCAGCCCTCCGCTTCCGGTACCAGTCCAAAGTGATAATGAATAAATATAAGAATGAAAAATTCACTTATATTTATTTGACCCCCCCTGGGAATCAAACCCGGGACCTCCAGTACGGTAGCCGAGCGTGCTGACCATTATGCTACGGAGGTGGACATTTGATTCGTCGGATCTTTTATTTATATTTTAAGCAATAACATTATGATTTTTTATTTAATAATTTAAATGTTACTTTGTTTTAAAATCGCTATAAATATTTTATTAAAACTTAATTATAATGTCTACCGGTTTCGAAGCTAACCGCTTCTTTACCAAGACTGATTAATATTAATCAGTCTGAATAATACTGATTAATTTTAATCACTATTAATCAGTCTGGATAAAGTAACAGTTAGCTTCGAAACCGGTAGACATTAAAATTAAGTAATAATAAAATATTTATAGTGGTTTTAAAACAAAGTTATATTATGTTAAAATTTTATTTTTCATTTCAAATAAATATTGGCATAGTAAAGTTTGTAACATAAAAATATCATACGTTAGAGTAATACACGTGAAGTTAGCCAACAGTCGCTTTGTTGCATGTCATACCGTTAAAACAGGCTATTAAATTAATTCGCTCTATAATTCCTAGAGACCTCCGCCTCGCTGAGAACATTTTGAGAACATTTTTATTTCGTATTCAGTGGGAAATTTCATTTATGGGCAATGCCGAATCCCCAAATGACTCCGCACAACAGCGGGACCTATCCACCAAGTCACCTAACCCTTTCAGTAATATTTTCTATTAATGTTAATTTTTCCTTTTTTGTTCGTTTTTTTCTTCCAAAAATGTTCATGATGTAAGTATGTAATCACTCATTAAGATTTTTTTCTAGTGGTTTCGAGACGTTTCCATCTCTTCGTCAGGACAATCACTACACTAGAATAAGAATGTATAAAGGTTTGAAAATGTATGATGAGATGCCTGAATGTATGAAGAATGAAAAGAGTCTGAATGAATTAAAAAATACATGTTTTGTTTACTGTAAGGAAGTATAAATATATATTTAGATGTAGTATATTAAGTGTATATAAAAGTTTATATTAGTTGTTAAATAAGCTAACTTAAGAAATAGTAATAAAAAAAAATGCAAAAAATTCTACAAAATAATTTCGATAAACTCGAAAAATTGTGGATACTAAAAATAATAAAAATAATTGGTCAAATTATAAGTTAAGTATAAAAAAAATAATGATGATTTCAGGCGGCTTCAAGCATGTAAAATATTTCGGAAGAAACTTAAATGTTTCATGAAGGTCTCTACTAATTTAAAACATTGCTCAATTCATCTTAAGATGGTGCCGAAAAATCGCATGCCATAAAGGCATCAATTAAAGATAAATATGTAAGTTCCGAAATATTGAGTGGTGTGGTTATCATAGGTAGAATGGTGAATATTACACTTGAATAAAATAATCACCCATACCAGCCTACGATAAGCCCTGCAATTACTCAGACTTCCATATCCTTCTTCATCTATATTCAGATATCAAATTGTGTATTAAAAAAAATGACTTGCATTCACATTTTTTGTGTCGGGTTGTGTTCCCGTGGTTAGTGTCGCGGACTCTTGAGTCAGAGTTTCTCTGTTCGAATCCACTCTACCACAATTTAATACCTATTTCTTATAAACCTAAAAAAGTAATTCTATTCCCTGTCCTTTCCTTTTCTTCTTTTCCTATCACTGCCATCTCCTTTTCTCTTTATCCCATCCTTGTCTCATGTCTCTTCCTTTATATAGGCCTCTCTTATGTATAGTTGTGAAGAACTATAATTGGTACTCATGATTTTATTTTTTGTATTCTGTATGTATCATATATTGTAACTGTTGTTCTTCCTTCCAATAAAATAAATAAATAAATAAATAAATAATGAGCCACTCAGGCTCACAGAAATAGTATGAAATTGAAGTATTTTTGTAAATAGTAAAAACAAAAATATATCTGTTTAAAAAAATGTGAAAAATTTTATGTTAAAATTATTTATGGTATAAAGGGTTTAAGCCTGAGAATAAATATATTTATGGCCCTACGGACAATTTGTAGCGAGGATTTGACTGCCGTCATTGTACTGGCATTAAAAATATCCCATGTGTACTTACCTATGCAGGTGTGTAATAAATACCAGGGTTCTCGTATGCAGATATCTGTTTTATGGAGAGCTTCAATGGGCTTTTGACGAGGGTATGTTTAATACCATATTTTTTGAACATTCAAATTTTACGACTGAATATTTAACTGCTGCTCTATAAAGATGAACCAATGTTCAAATTGAGCTTTTTAAAATGGAGGATGTACGAGATTAACAACTCGTTGGTTTACTGACTGAGCTGACGGAGCTGCCGTAGCTTTCAGTTAGTAAAGCGCAGTAAGAGCGTGTCATAGGCCAGGTTTGGTGATTTTTAAATTTCCTTTACTTCAATTTATTTATTATTTTTTTGACATCTCATCAAAGACGAAGAAAAATATGGAAGTCTGGGCATTTACGGGGCTGACGACCGTCATAGGCTGGTTTAAGTGATCACTTTACGCACGTGTAACATTCACCAATTCTACCCATTATTGACAACCACACTACTCAAATTCTTGGAAGTTCTATATATATGAACCAATTTAGAAACCTTGTTCTTGAATCACTAGAACTTCACTAGAGACATCTATTGGTGAGATGTAAAGAAGCTTTTTTATTAAGCCGAAACTCTTATATTAGTATGTGAGATCCGAATCCTGGATTATAATCACACACATGAGAAACGCCAGAAATTACCATTTTCATTTTTATTATTATTATTAAGCGTATAATTTGACCAGATAATTTATTTACAACATTTTGAGTGTGTCCAAATACTTGTTCACAAAATCTGGATTACCTCCAATTATTTATTTCTATGATATATTATGATGAGATGTCAAAAAATAATATGAGTTATTTTCATATTATTTTTTGACATCTCATCAAAGATGAAGAAGAATATGGAAGTCTGGGCATTTACGGGGCTGACGACCGTCATAGGCTGGTTTAAGTGATCACTTTACGCACGTGTAACATTCACCAATTCTACCCATTATTGACAACCACACTACTCAAATTCTTGGAAGTTCTATATATATGAACCAATTTAGAAACCTTGTTCTTGAATCACTAGAACTTCACTAGAGACATCTATTGGTGAGATGTAAAGAAGCTTTTTTATTAAGCCGAAACTCTTATATTAGTATGTGAGATCCGAATCCTGGATTATAATCACACACATGAGAAACGCCAGAAATTACCATTTTCATTTTTATTATTATTATTAAGCGTATAATTTGACCAGATAATTTATTTACAACATTTTGAGTGTGTCCAAATACTTGTTCACAAAACCTGGATTACCTCCAATTATTTATTTCTATGATATATTATGATGAGATGTCAAAAAATAATATGAGTTATTTTCATATTATTTTTTGACATCTCATCAAAGATGAAGAAGAATATGGAAGTCTGGGCATTTACTTAGTTATTTATTCATACTTCATCATGCACCTAATTATAAATTACAAAAATGTGCCCTCACTGACTTTTCATCGAGGGCACATTTTATTTTAGATATTTATATAAAATCACATGAAAGAACATTTTTATTTTCTTTACATACATTAATTTATCCTTATTTCAACCTGCATAAAATAACAAATTACAATAATGTGTCCTTACTGAATTTTCCCGTGCCGAGGACACATTTTACCATATTTATTTAAAAACTATATTAAAGAGAATTGTTTATGCCATGCAATCAAATAGGCATGGCCGAATAATGCGAATTATTTCATATCTACGATCTATCCATTTTTAATTTAATCAAGTTTTATTTAATCAAAAATGTACTTTTTTTCTTAAAATATATTGTAACATGTGAATTATAGATCGTGATAAACATTTTACAATTTTCATAAAACTGACTCTTGATCATTCACCCATTCCTTTATTTTACCTTTGTTCCATATTTTATTTTGACCTTTAACATCCGTCGGCAACAAATTAAAAATATTCTGAACGATATATTGCAGTGTTCGACTGCCATATTTACTGTTCATTCTCGAGACTATCAAACCTTCGGTTTGTGTAAATCGTGTATCATCATGGCTGTGTTCTATAAGATTTTTATATTTTTGTCTAGTTTGTTGTTCAACCTTTATTATTTTAAGTTTTACTTGATAACACCCCTATTTCTTTAAATCTATTGTCACAGGTGTTTCGGTGCATTCCGCATCATTGTGAAACATAATAAAACACAAAAAATTAAAGTAATAAAAATGAGAAAGAGCTCCTACCCCCTTTTCAAACCTTCAGCATCTCAAGGATACAACTCTAGAATTTAGAATTAGCTTCACATACGGTGTTTGAAAATGATGGGGAATGCATCGATACACGTGTTACAATAAATTTTAAGAAAATGTGGTATTTACCAAGTATAGCTTAAATAAAAAATGAAGAGATCGTAGACCTGAAACACATTCCATTATTCGGCCATATTGTATTTGAAAGTATGTCATAAACATTTTTCTTTGAAACACCCTATGAGAAGCAAAATTTTAATTCCAGAGTTGTGTCCTTGGGACGTTGAAGCTTGAAGAACCGGTAGGAGCTTTATCTAATTTTTATTTATTTACAATGTTTGTGTTAATTGTGTTTGAAAATGATGCAAAATGCCTCGAAACATGCGTGACAATAGATTTAAAGAAATAGGGGTGTTATCACGTAATACTTAAAATAATAAAGATTGAACAACAAACTAGACAAAAATATCGAAATCTTTTAGTGCACAACCATAATACACAATTTACACACAACGAAGGTTTGATAGTCCCAAGAATTAACAATAAGTATGTGAGTCGAACAATGCAATATATCGTTCTGAACGTTTTTAATTTGTTGCCGACGGATGTTAGAGGTTAAGATAAAATATGGAACAATGGTAAAATAAAGGAATGGGTGAATGATCAAGAGTCAATCTTATGAAAATTGTAAAATGTTTATATTCTATTTAAAAAAAATATTCGGTTAAAATGGTTAAAAACAATGAAAAATGTATTAAAAAGAACTCCACCGGCAAGACACAGAAGGTGGCTTGGTGGGTCTCTGCAATTTTTAAAAAAATATTTTTAAATTGTGATTTAAATAAATGTATACAGTTTATGTTAATAATATTTAAAAAAAAAGATTTTACTACAAAGTACTGCAAATTCAATAATGAAACAACGATCTATCATTTATGAATAGCTCTTTTTAATGTAATTTCTTGTCTAATGACTTTATTATTTATACATTCAAGTAAATAAACACGTGAAGTTCGCTGCTCTTTTCATTAGTTACATACTGGCAGTTGCTTTAAGGCTCGTCTAGTAAGGGTGTCTAGTGAACTGAGGGTAGAGTCATCCCTCATTAGGGAGGAGATTCAAGGGCTGTGGTCAAGTACTGCGACTAGACGGCGAAGGCACCTCCGGCACGCAATTATGACAAGAATTTGCAGTATACGACCACAAATGGTTTAAAAAAATAACATTACAAGATAAAATTTCTTTTGAAAAAATGACTTTTTCAGTTTTGAAAGCATGCAGAAAATAGTGAAATCATCCTGTTTTAATGCGATTTTTAATTGCGCACATAAAACTGTTATTTTCTGCGTTTTTGAATGACAATTTAATTTTTTTCAACAAAAGATGGTTTTGTAACGATGTTTTAAAAAAATCCTTTTTGTGATAGATTTTTCTCTATTTTTTTATAAACCCTACGCGATTCATATTCGGAAACGTAAAATGAAACTTGAAATCGACCTTCATGCATATTTGAAAAATGTATACCGATTGAGTTTTATTACATTACACACGACAAGTTTAAAAAACTACAGATGTTTCATCGACACGATCGAACAAAATCATGTGTTTATTTTTGTGATCGCCTGTCGTGTAAATAAAACTTTTTTAGTGGTGTAATACATGGGTTCATTTATAAATAGTCAACATATCATTTCTTCAAAAAAATTAACAAATAAATAAATTGTATTGAATATTGAAAGCATTAACTTTGTGGATCATCTTGATATATTATTTCGAGAAATAAAAATACTTTGTGTTCTGATCCACTCACATTTTTATTTAACCAACTAGTTTCGGCAACAACCTCTGTTATTACAATGCAAAAAATTTGCATTGTAATAACAGAACTAGCCAAATTAATAATTTAGAGGTGTTAGAAATAAAAAAAGCGGTTAAACAAAAATTAAATATAATTAATAACCAAATAAACATTAGCCAAAGTCCCATTTTTAACATTTTTCCCATAAAATCAAACCCAACCTAAACAGAGTTATCCCCTTCCTTGCTCTTACTCCTCCTTAAAACACCATTACCCCCACCCCTACCCTTTTGAAACCCAACAACTTATACACTGTTTATTATATATATATATATATATATATATATATATATATATATATATATATATATATATATATATATAATAACGTGATTTTGTTTTTGTGATCACCTGTCGATTAAAACATCTGCAGTTTTCATAGTTAGTCGTGTAAAATACAAGTGCAAATTTTTAAAAATTAAATATATCATTCCACAAAGAAAATGAAAAATCAATAAACAAAAAGAAAAAATTGATTATTAAAATAAATAATTATAAAATAAAAGAAATATTTGTATAATTTTTTGACATCTCATCAAAGATGAAGAAGAATATGGAAGTCTGGGCATTTACGGGGCTGACGACCGTCATAGGCTGGTTTAAGTGATCACTTTACACACGTGTAACATTCACCAATTCTACCCATTATTGAAAACCACACTACTCAAATTCTTGGAAGTTCTAAATATATGAACTAATTTAGAAACCTTGTTCTTGAATCACTAGAATTTCACTAGAGACATTAATTGGTGAGATGTAAAGAAGCTTTTTACTAAGCAGAAACTCTTATATTAGTATGTGAGATCCGAATCCTGGATTATAATCACACACATTAGAAACGCCAGAAAATACCATTTTCATTTTTATTATTAAGCTTATAATTATAAGCGAAATATTTGTGTTTTTTTATTATTTAATAAAAAAAATACCTCAATTTCATACTATTTCTATTAGCCTTAGTGCTCATTAATTGAAATAGATATAAAATTATGCTAGAGTGGATTCGAACCAAGAAACTCCGACTCGAGAATCCGCGACACTAACCACGGGACCACAACCCGACACACATTAGGGTATAGATTTGGATGGTTTCGATAACGCAGAGTACTGAAATCATTCATGCAAACCAATTTCAGCGATTTCAGTAATGTGATCCGATGTAGTAATTAAATTTAGGATGTAAGTGCACTGACATCTGAGCCTTGAGATTACAGATGCAAGGCTCACTATTTATCCTCAGTCGGTAGCCACAGGAGCCGCAAGCTGCATACTGGTATTGCATATCCTGCGCGCTGAATATCCCCGGGGTGCATTAGGAGCTGCACTGCTAACACAATTGCACTTCAATTAGGCGTCCCGACGCCGGCGTCCTTTCACCTAGTGTAAGCCTGCATCTGAGTATGAACGCTCCTGAAAATTACGCATTTCAGCGAGATGGACTCGGACCCACAGTGATCTAATTGAGTGATCACTGTAATTTAGAAATTTTCGAGCAAATCGAGTCTATAAAATCATTGCCGTTCGACTGATCAATAACATTTACCAACAATCTATTTATAATATTTGGACGTCATCATTTTAAAAATTTTAAAACATTTTTTTAAATTTCAATGCTTATAGTATTTACTTGGTGGATTGCTGTACTATTTTATTTTAAATCAGTATTTTGATATTTATAGCATTTACTCTGCGGTTAGTCATTTTTACTTTGAAAAAAAGTCAGTATTTTAATGATCTGTCCGCCTCCGTAGTGTAAGGTTAGCATGCTCGGCTACCGTACTGGAGGTCCCAGGTTCGATTCCCAGGGGGGGTCAAATAAAAGTGATTTTTTCAGTCTTATATTTATTCAATATTACCTTGGACTGGTACGGGAAGCGGAGGGGTGATCAACTTTCCTTCATGTGTAAACGATCAAGATAACACTGCGTTAATATGATGCAGTGTCCTATGCACCATTTGGGTGCGGATAAGGGTTTCAATGAATTTTAAAGATCATTGCATTAACTTTGTGGTAATTGATCTTCAGCCAAAATAGACGTCTCATTTATATCGAATGTTTTTTGTCTTAATTTGTAAAAAAATGGAATGTAACTAAAAATATAGAATGATAAAGTTGGTACCTTTTATGGGTTCATAGTATTGATTCATATAAATAATATAAATAAAGGTGATTTTTTCATTTTAATATTTTTTCAATATAACTCTGGCCTGGTATCTCAACCGGAGAGCTGATCACCTTTCTTTTATATGTCAACGATCAAGATAACACTGCGTTTATATTATGCAGTGCCATATGCACCATTGGGTGCGGATAAGGAATTAATAGATAATAGACAATATTTCTAAAAATACGATTGGGGTCTTTCAAATACCCACCTTTGAAGCATGCGTAATTTTTAAATACTTCGTTCGTGAAAGGTTGAAACGAAAAACGAAGATATCCGCGACCTGTTTGTATAGTTAATATCCATAATAAACATTTGAAATTGCGTTATTCCCCCGCCTAATGTATATTATTAATTTTAATTATCTCTCTTGACGATACTCAAATTAAAACCCGTTTATATCCATTTCATATTTTCGTAATTTCGGCTGTAAACGTCCTAATGGTGCTTATTACAAAGGCGAGTAATTATATTACCGGGATCGTCATGATAATTTAACTCCATTGTTGCCATGGGCGGGCGATTACTTTTCAGCTTCTTTTTCGACTGGTGTTTACTAGGAAAAACAACGTAATTGCAAAAAAAATATTTCCCAGCAACAAGATCGGGTGTTATATATTTAATGATATCAGTTTAATGTACCACATACTGTAAAAAAGTATATATATATATATATATATATATATATATATATATATATATATATATATATATATATATATATATATATATATATATATATATATATATATATATATATATATATATATATATAATAATAATACCCTTATCCGCACCCCTATGGTGCATAGGGCACTGCGTCATATAAACGCAGTGTTATCTTGATCGTTTACACATGAAGGAAAGGTGATCAGCCCTCCGCTTCAGGTACCAGTCCAGGGTAATATTAAATAAATATGACAGTGGAAAAATCACTTCTATTTATTTACCCCCCTTGGGAATCGAACCCGGGACCTCCAGAACGGTAGCCGAGCGTGCTGACCATTACACTGCAGAGGTGGATATATATATATATATATATATATATATATATATATATATATATATATATATATATATATATATATTTATACCTATATATATATATATATATATATATATATATATATATATATATATCTCACATAATTATCAACTAATTATAATATTTCTCGTAAGAATACGTTTAAGGTTATTCAAAGTTGTCGAAATCACATCTGTAAATCCTTAGTATCGATTATCTCCTTATTTTTACATCCATGAAAATAAATTCCATCCGACAAAATCTTAATTCGGTATCAATGTAACTGTTATATGTGAAGACGTAATTTAATTACGTAGAAATTCGCTCAAAATGTTGCTGTCGTAAATAGAGGTACAGGTTTTATTTTCCGCTTTCCATGAAATCCTATAAAATAATCGGATCGTATTACCTTTACAATGGTTTCAAGCAAGGTGTATTTTGGTGCTAGTTTTTTATTTTTTTTTATTTGAGTTTACAACAGCAACAAATGTAAAACAAAACAATTAAAGATATATATTAACAAGCCATATATAACCAAAAATTGTATATGTTTATATGTATTTATATTAAAACCAATAATAAAATTTCAAAATCATTTTTCAGATGGCTTCTAGTATGTAAAACGATTCGGGAAGAATTATATATAAATTTCACAAAGGTTTCTGCTCATTATAAAAAACTTTCTAAACTATTGAAGGTGCCCAGAGCTAGTATGTAAAAAAGGCGTTAATTAATACATAAATATAACATCTAAAATTTGAGTATTGCAGTTGTCAATCATTGGTAGAATGGTTGATGTTACACTTATTTAAAGTGATCACTTAAACCAGCCTTTTATAGGTTGTAAGCCAATACTTCCATATTATTCTTTATGTATTTTGAGATTCCAACAAAATATTAAAATTAATAACTAAATTAAAATAAAATTTAATTACAGCATTATGTATTTTTAAACTGTTAATTGTTAAAAACAAGGAAAGTTAAGGAAGTAGGATTATGTAAGGAGTTGAGGGGGAGAGGGAGAATAAACCGAGGAATTATGATTTGATAGACAGTGAGGGTTCCGAGCATTATTTAAAGCACTTGATCACTTAAACCAGCCTGTGATAGGTAGTAAATCATGTCAATAAAGGATGTCGAAAAATCTTGAAATTAACCATAATATGAATGAACAAAGAATTACAGGATTAGAAATTTATGAAAATTTAAATTGATAAAAACAAGAAGGTTAAGGAAGTAGGATCACGTAAAGAGTTGATGAGGAAAGAAGAGGAAATCGAGGAAGAATGATATGATAGCTATCCAAAGGAAGAATGATACGATTGCTATCCAAGGAAAGCAAGTAATGTTTCAAGCATTTTTTAATGGTCAGTAGACATGGCGTACGTCGTGTACTTAACGATCAAGTTAACACCTCATCGATCGAATGTGGTGCCTAGGTCTCGACAGTAATCAGAGAGTTCCATATTTTCTTTACTTCATTATTATTTTCCGAAAACTTCTCTTCCCAATGCGATAAATTTCTTTATCGACGCAAACAAGGGATGGGAATTATAAAATTATCGTACCTACCCATGAAAATATTTTTACTGGATGAAATATTTTCCGCCCTTTTATTGGTCTCTCCATATTTGTAATTTAATAAGTTTATTTGTTTACCATGTTAGGGCGAGATAGCGATGAAACTTTAGACGATAAACTAGAAGTCACATTTTGTTCAAATGTTTGATTTGATTTACGGAGTCGTATCGAGATGGTTTCGCTTCGAAGAAGTTTTTTTTTCCGAGTTTATTTTCTTAGTATATATTTTAACATACATGTTTAACATATTTTTGTAGTTTTCAGTTTTACGCTTCAAACTTTGTAGCCTCACACAAGAGTGTTGTATCGTAAATACTTGTATGAATAACGATTTAATTAATTCATTCAACAGTTACAGTATCGAACAGATTAATTGAAACAATGCTTTTTTTCGTATTTTTAACACCCTCTAAAAAAATGTTTTGGGATGTTCCTCATATTATGGACCAGAGCCGCTTCTTTCAGTGACTGAGATGATGAACAGCGAGAAGTATCACCCAATTCTACAGGAAAAGATACTACCAGAGGTTTAAAAATGAAGGTTAAATGGTAATGGAATATTTCAGCAGGATTTAACCCCCTGCCACAAATCCAAAAAAATATGAAATTTTTCACACAAAATCAATGAACTGTGTTGGACTGGTCAAGAATTTTGCCAGACATAAACTTTATTGAAAATCTATCGCCAATCTGAAAGAATAGGCTCTCAAAAATTTATTGCACTACGGTGGATTTATTTTATCCATAATTCAGGTGTGGATTCGAGACGAAAAAATGGCGTCCACTTGCCGAAACCATATATAATAGATGCCAAAAAGAGTTAAATCTTTGATTGAGCCCAAATGAGATCATATTAAGTATTAGTTTGTAATATAACTAATAAACAACAGATTTTACAAAACTTTTTTTATAGAAGTTTTGTTTCAATTAATCTGTTCGATACTGTTAACACTTGTAAAATACCACTTTTTGAGTTAATTAATGTTATCCCTACATGATGAACCACGGATGTTTTCATCAACACGTGACACGTGAACTGAACTGTTTTACTAGTTTGCAATTTAAAGCTGTATTACACAAAGTGAACTTTAAATGATGAGGACAGTATTTAAAACAGCAATGGTAACGTCACTCGAAATTGCATACCCATAGGCATAAATAACTATCTGTTCTTCTGATACTAGTCATTAAAATAAATACTAAATCACTCATGTGGTAAAAAACAACTGTTTTCATGTATAATTTTATCATATGAATGCTAAAACAATAAATAAAATAGAATTTGTATAGTAGGTTGTCTGTTTTTATTTTGTAAAAAAATATGGGATTAAAGTATAAATATGGGGCGATCAAAATTATACCTGAATATAAACTAAACCATAAATAACCATCGAATCTTCTGAAACTAGTCGATGAAATTAATATAACTCATGTGGTAAAAAACAAGTGTTTTTGTTTTTACTTTTATCATGTAAATGCCGAAACAATAACTAAAATAATTTATAACGTTTGTTGTCGTTTTATATTTTGTAAAAAAATGTGGTATGAAAGTATAAATATGGAGCGATCAAGATGATGCCTTTTATGAGTTTATACGATTTATCATACCACCGCAGTGTGGGTGCTCGCAATTTATCTAACAAAACTCACTCGAGAAAACTTAATCAGCGTTCTCGTACACCTATCTTATCTGAGAAAGAAAATGGCGTTATCCGCTCTATGAAGAGCCTCGAGGGCTTTAGAGAGGTCTCGGGGATGAAGAGAGCTAGCAGGGGTGCGACACCAAGAGCCGATTAAGTATTTACCTGTATTGCTACCATGGGGATGATTTCTATTTCATTTACTATAAATGCGTATAAACACGTTATTTATTTATGATTTGGCATTGACTGAGTAGAATAACGTAATAATTAAAATTTAATACAAAAATACTTCAATAATGCCCTTCAATAATACTTCAATGTTGCTGTAAACAAGACTAGTTTCGAGATAAGGATATAGATACTCTTAATAGGTAAAAACATAAACTGGTAAACAGTTTGTATTTTGACCGGTTGTATTTTCATCTGTTGATCAAATTTGTACTTAGTTCTCGACACTAGTCGTGTTTAGATAAATAAACAAAAAGGTCCTTATACCAGTGTTTAAATATATATATATATATATATATATATATATATATATATATATATATATATATATATATATATATATATATATATATATATATATATATAATACATGTATGTGTACGTACATTTACAAATATTGCTTATTTCAATTGAACAAGTATGCGATTCTTTCTGAAAAGGTTCATACCATGAAATCTGAAATAACATTGAAATTTTAAGTAATTACAATAATTGTGAACGTTACACAAGTATATTAAATATTTAGCCAGCCAAATTTCAAGTCGTAAGCCGTAGTATGCTCAAACAGACATCTTTATTCATATAAAAACGATAGATGCTTCATCTCAAGTAGAAACACCTATAATAATGATGAAAAGTGTAGGATTAGTCGTCTATGAATTTTGTAATATTTTTATTTAACCACGGTTGTGTTCCCCTGAAGCAAGGAGTGAGAAGTGAGTGAAAGAGGAGTGGATGCGCGTGTTCAAGAGATCAGAACACGAGATAGATACTTGATGGAAACTAGTGAAACTAAATCTTTAAGATACATAGGCAAAATTAATTTATAATAACATTTCCCACGACCCGCCCTAATGTTATTAAAACACAATTATTACCAATGTTTATTTTAACTTTGATAATTTGACGGTGTGTGGATAGGGCTTCGCATCAACCAGTCCCACTTTTAAGAAACCTGGAGCATGTTTCATGACCCAAAATTCTACTGAACTATGAATATGTAGAAGATAATATTAAGGTCTACCAAGAACTCTAGATGCGTCTAATAAGACCCAGGAATGTGGTTAGGAGAGCTTTGAATTAATATGTAGAAATAAGGACTGTAAAAGCCATTGAAAGGCAAATAATCAATTCCATCCCCAGAAGCTAATTAAAACTACAATGAGTGTATCCAAATCCTTGTCCACAAATCTGGGTTTCTCCATTAAGTAGTTATTAATATTGACATTACAACACGGGCGAGTAAAAATATGGAATCCTGGGTGTTAACAGGGCTTATGATCTATCAAAGGCTAATGTAATTGATCACTTCATACGCATTTACGATTTTACCCGTGATTATGATGACATTACTAAACATTATGGACATCCAATAATTGACACGTTCTTTCTTATCAACAGCTTCCTCCCGACTCATTTTCCCAAATTATTTTACGTACTTTGAGACGTCTGAAAATATGTTTTTCAATTTTAAAGCTTATAATTTGACTATATATTAGCAGAAAAGTACTGTGAATAAACCAATAGTGAAATATAAGGATTTGTCCAAATCATTGTTTTTTATTATTATTGTCATAGAAGCTTACGTACAAAAGAACGTGTCAATGATACAATTTAAATATATATATATATATATATATATATATATATATATATATATATATATATATATATATATATATATATATATATATATATATATATATACATATATAAATATATAAATATATATATATATATACATATATATATATATATATATATATATATATATATATATATATATATATATATATATATATATATATATATATATACATATATATATATATATATATATATATATATATATATATATATATATATATATATATATATATATATATATATATATATATACACACAAATAATTTATTTGAATAATTCAATCATATACATACATAGATCTATGTGTGAAGTAACTTATGATATATCGACTTAGGCTCCAACTCACCTGTAAAATAAATGAAACACAATATAAAAAAAAATATTTCACCCACACTTCTACCATATTCCCTATCATCTACGTTGAGGTGTCTAATAAAAATTAATGTAAATTATTCCAGTTATTATATTTTAGATGTGTTATTTCTTTCAATTATTTATACCGAATAAGTTCCAGGAGTTGGCAAAGGAAAATGCACCTTATTTACGTGTTCTAACGCTACCAAGAAGGCAATTATAAAGTTTACAGAGGATGTGAAGGAACTCGCGAACAAGTTTTATTGGAATTTTTCAGACATCGCTCCTGCGATCATGTCCCTTACACACTGTTATTAGTTTTGTTACATTTTCTTACGCGAACACTTCCCAAGAGATCCAGAGACCCCAGAGATTCCTTTAGGGGAAAGTACAAAGTACTTATGGTATTGATTGGAAAATTATTATATTATATTAAATAGGAATATATATATACATTTATTATATCAGCCGTCTCTTTTTTCCTTATATCACCATTCCAACATCATTCATTTGAATGACGAATATTGGTGTTTAAATAAATTTGAAAAAATTAATTTAATTAATTTAATTTAATTAATTTATTAATTTTTCTAAGCTAATTAAGAAATTGCGAAATAATTAAAAGGAGTTAGAAGTTGTAATAATCGGCGAATATGTATGAGGAGATGCAGATGAATATTTGCAAAGACAGATCGATGTGGCGTCGTTTTTCTCTGCCTACCTCTTCGGGTAAGCGGCGTCATGGTTAGTTGGTAAGTAACTTATGGTGAAGTGGTTTTAATATAAATTTAGGTTATACTTAAAGCTGCATTATTTCCGTAATCAGTTTTGCGATGATTAAATTAATGAAGTAAAATATAATTATGTCTTACAAAGGTGGGGTAAACTTAACAATTTGAACTTTTTAGCTAAAAGCTCTTGTTTAAGAATGAACATTGTTTTGAACCCTCCAAGAGCGATATGACCATGAAAAGGTTACTTAATTTCCCAAGGTTCAAACCTGTAAGAACCCGTAAACCACCCCACAAAATATATAATAAATTACGAAGACCCAAAATAAGTCTTTGACAAAACCTTATTATACCAAAGTCTCCATTGAGAAAACTCGATAAGATCTTTTGAATTCTTACATTTTACGAAAAGATGAAGAATTTTTAAAAAAATAAAACACTTTTTTTTTTAAATAGATGTTTTGATTTACATTTTATCATGTCTTTCCATAAAGTAAATGCCGACACAATAAATAAAATAGATGAAGAAGAATATGGAAGTCTGAGTATTTGCAGGGATCTGTCATAGGCTGATTGAATAATCACTTTACCCACGTGTAACTCTTACCATTCCACACATAATTGACAACCATTTAACTCAAAATTTTGGAACTGTTACTAATATTATCATCTCATGACACTTCACGATTGAGTTCACAACAGCCTTTGTTAATTTATTTAACCCTTCGCTGCATCGTGTATCAAATGTGTCACATAGTCAAAAGTCAAAACTATATCAATATCTTATAAGGATTACCATTGCATGATGTTGCAAATTTGATGCATAAATATTTTCTCGATTTTTCCTTGTTAAATTTTTTTCAACCTTTTTTACTTATCTTTCCTTTTTTTAAAAATCCATTTCTAATTTTAAAAAAAAAAAAATATTAAAAATAAAAAAGTCATACAATGAAGGGTTAAGTAAGCTTTTTATTAAGCAAGAGACCATTATTTTTTTAAAAGAGAGAACTCACACAAAAAAAGATCGTGTCAATTATTTGATATACACGAGTTTCAAAATTTAATTGTAATCATGAATAGCACGATAAAAATTACCGAGATATAGAGTGAAATCACTAACACCAGCCTGTGACGCTGGTTTAAGTGATTTAACTCTATATCTCTGAGATAATAGTGAAATCACTATAACTCTATATTTACAACATTTTGAATGTGTCCAAATACATTCACAAACTTGGATTATCTCCAATTATAGGAGTATTTTTCATATTATTTTTTGAAATCTCATCAAAGATGAAGAAAAATATGGAAGTCTGGGCATTTACGGGGCTAACGACCGTCATAGGTTGGTTTAAGTGATCACTTTACACACGTGTCACATTCACCAATTCTACCCATTATTGACAACCACACTAAGTTCTATATATATGAACCAATTTTGAAACGTTGTTCTTGAATCATTAGAACTTCACTAGGGACATCTATTGGTGAGATGAAAATATTATTTTCATATCTCCAATAGATGTCTCTAGTGAAGTTCTAGTGATTCAAGAACAAATTTTCAAATTGGTTCATTTATATAGAACTTCCAAGTGGATGTTATATATATATTTTTTCTAAGTGGAAAAACCCAGGTTTCCAAGTATTTGGACACCCCAAAAATGTTGTGGTAATCACAGTAAAAAAAGAGAAAAATAAATAACAACATTAATCATTAAAACATTTTGCGTGGAAAAAAATCCTCAGAGCTTATGTTTGAGAATTAATGGGAGTTACTTTTGTAATTAAAACTCAAGTAAGTAAGTTTGCAATGTTTATAAGTCTATAAGCCAAAAATTACTGGGGATAAAGGTATCCTAATTCATAATTTAAGAAAACTAATCTTTTAATCGATTACATTTAAAAAAATGGTCAAGCAATTGCTAATTATTGTAACCATTATTCGCACCTAATGGTGCATAGGGCACTGCATCGTGATGAAGCAGTGTTTTTTATCGTTATTTACATGAAGGTAAGGTAACCTTAACAGCGTAATATGAAATAAATATAGGAGTTAAAATCATTTGTTTTTAACCCAGGACCTCTAGTATGGTAGCGAAATACGCTTACCACTACACTACGAAGGCGGACTAGTGTATGTAAATAAGTTTTGTACTTTCATTAATTGATTCGACAGTCACTTTGTGGTAAAATCTATCCATTTTAATTAATGTTTTACTTGGTAAATACTACTTTTTCTTAAAGTCTACTCTGACACGTGTTTTGATGCATTCCGCATCATTTTCAAACACCGCGAAACACGTGTCACAGAAGATATTAAAAAAAATAGTAGTATTTACAAAGTAAAACATTAATTAAACAAATTTTGTACTGTTTAAATACAACAATATATAAATAAGCTTTTTACTAAGCAGAAACTCTAATATTAGTATGTAAGGTCCGAATCCTGGATTATAATCACACACATAAGAAACGCCAGAAAACGCCATGGCGTTTCTCATGTGTGTGATTATAATCCAGGATTCGGACCTTACATACTAATATAAGAGTTTCTGCTTAGTAAAAAGCTTCTTTACATCTCACCAATAGATGTCTCTAGTGAAGTTCTAGTGATTAAAGAACAAGGTTTCTACAATATATAGGTTTTGTATTGTTTTAAGAAGTAAAATATACATAAAAAATTTTTAAGTGACTTTTGTTAGTAAATTCTTGATTTTCTCCACTTAAAAGTTATTCATTTAAAGATACTTTATAGATCAAGAAGAACATATTTGTCTTTTTTTATAAACCAATAAAAAAATCTTTATATATAGTAAGGTAGAGGAATAGTAATTGAGATGTTATTTTATTTTTATTTTATTTTATTGGAAGGAAGAACAACAGTTACAATATATGATACATACAGAATACAAAAAATAAAATCATAAGTACCAATGGTACCAAAGGAGGTCTATATAAAGGAAGAGACATGAGACAAGGATGGGATAAAGAGAAAAGGAGATGGCAGTGATAGGAAAGGAAGAAAAGGAAAGGACAGGGAATAGAATTACTTTTTTAGGTTTATAAGATTTCGAACAATTTAGCTTTAAATTTTGAAAGATTGGAGTAGAACATATCAAGGTGTGTACAACATTCATTAAATTTCCCACAACTTCGATAAATAAAGGAATTTTTTGAATAGTTCTTTGTTGGTGCTGGATTATAAAAGGTATGACTATGCCTATTGATTCTAATTGGACAGTGAAAAGGTAAAAAGGGGTAAAAAGTGGGCACATAGGACGTAGAGAACCTGACCATATTGTAAACCAGGCGATCGACATGGATGTTCCTCGAAACTCATCTAGAGGAAGACCAAAAAATTCAAGGATATTACAAAAAGATAACATGATTCGAAGGCATGGCCTAGGTGACGTTGTATATTATAGAAGAACCGAGAAGAGCTGACCTATTGAACTATTATGTTTACAAGGGCGAACAGTTGGGATGTAACCAAGAAGAAAAAACCTTCATGTACATATATTTATAAGCGAAATATATACCTTCGTACATATATTTAAAAGTAAAATATATGCTCGCCAACGTAGTGTAATAGTTAGCGTGTTTAGCTACCGTGCTGGAGGTCCCGGGTTTGATTCCCAGGGAGGATGAAACTCAATGTTAGTGATTTTACACTCTAATATTTATTTGATATTACCCTGGACTGGTCCTTGAAGCGCAGGAGTGATCACCTTGCCTTCATATAAGGAACGATCACGATAACACTGTGTCAATACGATGCAGTGTCCTATGCACCATTGGGTGCGAATAATGGAAAGAAGAAGGAAAATATAAACATTTTTATAAAAGTACATATAATTACGAAAAATGTAAAATTTTGTTTAATTTACACAATTTTACATATGAAATACTGCAGAAGTTAATAAGCACCGTATCAGGAATGCTTAGCTATAAATAATAGAAAAACACTGTTGCAACTTACAAGAGGTAAAGCACACTTATGCTCAAAGCTTCCTTTGGAAGTTTTAGTGCTTAAGTTCACCAGAATGAAAATAATTAAACGAGTGGCAGAGTTGCAGCAAGACGGATGACGTTAATGCGCCCGAAAGATGCAGAAATAGCATCCAGCATTCGCCCTGCGTCAAGTGGTGTTATAATGAAGCGTAGTGTTGCATTTCTGCATCGGGGAGCTGCGCTATCGCGATGTACGTACTACTTCCATACGGTCTTAATAAGAGTCATTTCGGCGCATCACAAGAACAACAAGAAAACTACATTTAAAAAAATCAAAATAGATGTCAAAAAATTATTTATCATTAAACCCTCATCCGCACCCAATGGTATGGAGAAAACCAGAAACCAAAATTTTAACGAATGTTTCCTCGTTATATCCGAGATCTCGCTATAATCGTGCTCGTAATAACCGAGTTCTACTGTATATTTTTGTAAAAGAAATCTCTGAAAACTCATATCATAATATAATTTTGGAAATAGTCGTATTTACCAAGTAAAATTTTTATTTAAAAAATGTTAACAACATTTATATTGTTTAATATATTGGACACTGGATTATGGATTACACCTATGGATGAGATGTCGAATTAACAAAAAGTTTTTTATCTTCTTCAGTTTTTAATATTCCATTCAAGTTGTATTTTATTACCTTTTATTTCGAAACATTTAGTAAATTTCCATGTAAAAATACGCACTATTCAATAAATACTTTTCCCTTTACATTCACTTTATCTTAGATCTTTTATTGCATAGGGCACTGCATCATATAAACGCAGTGTTTTTTTTAAATTTTTCAGGACAAGGGATCTTGCATCCCTTATGTCACTGCGACTATATTAGGTCTATTGTGACCTCCTTCTGTATCACAGCTCACTCCCTAGACCTACGTGAGTCATGTTACTCACGACCTGTCTTGGTTGTAGGAGCTTCACTTTCTCGGAGTCCAGTAGAGGTCCTCCAAGGATGTGTCCGCCTCCGTATTAAAATGGTCAGCACGCTCGGCTACCGTTCTGGAGGTCCCGGGTTCGATTCCCAGGGGGGGTCAAATAATTATAACTGATTTTTTCACTCTAATATTTATTCAATATTACCCTGGTCTGGTACCTGAAGCGGAGGGCTGATCACCTTTCCTTCGTGTTAACGATCAAGATAACACTGTGTTTATATTATATAATGCAGTGCCTTATGCACCATTGGGGTGCGGATAAGAGTTTGAATTGAATTGAGAAAAATTAAAATCAATGATCCAATAAGGTCAAATACACACATGTTAGTAAAAAAATCACATTGACGACTTATTTTTTGGCTTGTATTGCTTTTCTTCTGAGCCGACCATTTGCGTAGTACAAGTACTGATGATGAGATTTACTTCCTCACCCAACTAAGTAGCAGATCTTAAGATATCACAATGAACTATGTTAGAAATATCTTCATATTTACCTACATACATAGAACATACTATACAATGCAATTATACGACCACCAGAGGCAAATCAGTTTTTTAATTTTTTTAAATTATTTTAGCGAAATTAAACAATTTATAGGAGAAGATATTTATTTAAAAGGAAAATGTATATATGCGAAAATAACATTTGTTTGAATTTTCATTTATTGATTAGAACATCTATCTATTCGTTATCGAAACTAGTCGTGTTTACATTGAAAAACTAGCTGTATCAGACTACGCGTTGTGTGGCCCAGTGTGATTAAATGTAAAAAAAAGTACAGACTTCCAATACGTTTGTTTTCACAATGCTTAAAAAGCAATGAAAATATTAAAAATCTATGGAAGAACAATGCAATGGAAAATAAATAAAAATACTCGGTGATAACAGCTGTCAAAAAGCTCGCACACACACACACAACAAATTTATTGAGTAAGTCGATAATTTCAAAAACTATATTTAGGAAATATGTTTTTAAGGAAATTAAAGATTGATAAAGGAAAATGTATGCCAGGAACAAATGGGGGTCTGAAATCAATTAGAGCAAATAAAAACGTCATCAAAACCAGAGAACGGCAAACTGCCAGTAAACAACGAAGTACTTGTTACAACCATGATGTATGGAAGTGAAAAAAAACTCCATTTGTTTGCCATACATCATATCTTCATTTACCATATACTCGTATCAAGTGAACAAAAGTTTTTTATACATATAATTGACCTAAGTCCGTATCTGGAGTCAATGTTTTATTATGCATTACCGTGTCGTTGTTAGGGGAGGTCGCGCGAACTGAAAAATAACCGCCCCCTATCTTCACAACCCTTTGTCTCCATACTCGCGGGGGAAGTCTGCAAGACGCTTGCTTCGTTATGCCATTCATTTAAATTATTTTGTATAAACTAAATGACACGACCCCGCAAAATAGACAACAGCCTCTTAAAAGATAGGAGTTGCATTTATCATTTGCTCTTCTTATTACGTACAAGGTTTATAGACGGAATAATCGGCGGGTATGTATGATGATATGCATGAATGTGGAACAGGAGTAGAATATTTGCAAATACAGATTGGTGTGGTGTACTATTATTTCATTAAAATTAAACACTTAGATATACCACTTTAATGAGTTTTATTTTATTGACGACTAGTTTCGAAAACGACAGATGTTTTCATCTTCTGGTACAAATTAAAACTAACGAACAAAAATATATTTATGTGTATATATAGGTAAATAAATATAGGGAGGGGGGTTGAGGAACAAGATTTTTTGTAAAAGGGAACATTGATAATAATGGTGACGTATTTTAAAACAATATATTATTAATTAAATATATACACCTAAATTTATTTTTGTTCGTTAGTTTTAATTTGTATCAGAAGATGAAAACATCTGTCGTTTTCGAAACTAGTCGTAAATAAAATAAAACTCATTAAAGTGGTATATTCAAGTGTATAATTTTAATAAAATAATCATGTCATTCCACAAAGTTAATGCCGCATCAATAAATAAAATACTATTATTTCTGCCTACCCCTTTGGTGAACCGGCATGGTGGTTAATTACTTTTTTTCATGAGTAATATTCTTAACAATCACAGCATTACACCCAAAAACGCCTGAAAGATTAAACCATTTGGGGCGACTAAAAATAACACATTTCAGCGCGCTTGATACAAATTAATACGTCTTGTATATCATTAAAGCTCGCAAATTGTCCGAGAGTCCTGCTTTGAGCTTTTAATTTATAAATACGAAATTCCGGGACCCACTCTGCGAAGGCAGAAAGAGAGAATGGCTAATTAACACATTTCTAATTTGAATACCCTTTCCTATGCGGAGTGTGGAGTGAATTTGCGTATTTCCCATTTTTACACCCCTGTAACGACAAGTAGACTGTTTCAACAAGCGCCGAGGGATGAACCTACCCTCTTTTGTGATGGAAACTTTTTACGAAGTGAACATTTTCGGAATTTATCAATTAATATCTAATATCTTTTTTGACTTGGAATCGATATTCTCAAAGTATGTATTTTGTATGTGTCATGATAACCAAAAGTCATTTTTAAATCGAGCCTGCGATACGTACAATGTGATGCTGAATGAAATAGACATCAATAATGTTTCTTTTAAAACGTTTAATATAAATATTGTTGATGTCTATTTGACTTTTTTATTTTTTGATAAAGAAATGTAAGTTATAATATTTTATAATTATAATTATGTAAATGACAGTTTTTATAGATTACTTTTAACTGAAAAACGGTAATTAGAATAATGATATTTAAAAATTTTATTATATTTTGTAAATGTTCTGGTTTTCCAATAAATAAATTACTTAATAATTCGAGATTGCCGATTTTTCATTTATTTAATGCATCCCACATATTTTTTAAAAAACTATATGTGGAATGTATCCCAATATATTTCAAGGAATGGTAGTATTTACTAATTAAAATTTAAATTAAATGTAGGTAGATGTTACTGCCGTATCAATTAATGAAAAATATCTTGTTATTAAAAATTATCTGGATATCTCAATAAAGGTGAATAAGAATATGAAATATTAAGCATTTACAAGCCTTACAACCTGTCATAGGCTGGGTAAAGTAATTACTTAATACACGTAAAACATTAATCATTCTAAATATGATTGACAACTACACTTCTCAAATTTCTGTTTAGTTCATACGTCAACAAACAGGATGAAACATATGTGTGTCTGGGTATTTACAGGGCTTACGACCTATCACAGACTGGTTTAAGTAGTCACTTTATATACGTGTAACATTCACCATTCTACCCATGATTGAGAACCACGATAATCGAAATTCGAAAGTTGTATTTATGATTCAATTGACACCTACTTTCAAATGGCTATTCTTCACACCATCTATGATTGAGTTCAGTAAGTTTTTTTTTAAGCAAAGATTTTCGTGAGATTTTTCCTGAATTTTTTCCTTTAAAACATAATTTATAAAATTTATATTTTTTTCTTTGAACATACATTACTATTTTATATAATAAAACTTAAATAAAAATGGTATAATTTTCATAATTAAAATGTAACTTTATTTTAAAATCACTATAATATTTTATTAAAACTTAATTAAAATGTCTACCAGTTAATTAATACTAGCTTCGAAACCGGTAGACATTATAGTAAAGTTATAACAAAATATTAATAGTGATTTTAAAACTAAGTTAAATTTTGATTGTACAATGGAAAATCACAACATTAGTGCTTAAAATATAATTAAAGATAATTTTCAATACAGAATATGACAATCTTGCTTCAATTCAAATGCCAATCTGTGGTATTCTTATTGTACTGGTATTACCGTAGTGAAACGTTACACCAAAAGAATTTTATTTGAGCCATATCGGTCGTCAGTACTGTAACACGGTCCAGATCATCCATCAACCTGACAACACTGCGCGTCAGATGTTTCCATTGACGAAAATCAATTTAAATTTTCAGTCGCCACCCTGCGTCGGAATTATGACGCGGACATCTTCATTATTGTGTCTTGCTATCGATGTCAAAAGTGACGCCAAAGAATAATAATTTCCCTCTGTAATTCGACAGCCATATTAATCGCATGAAAATTGGATCTCTGTGAGAGATGGCCGTGAATAACGACGTCAAATTTAATATTATGTCCTGTCTGTGCTAAAAAAAGGCGTCAAGTCAGTGCCTGCAAACCGAAATATCAGTCAATAACATATTTTACACCATTTTGAGTGTGTCTAAATACCTTGACGTGGTGAAACCACGTTTCTCCTCTAGTCTGGCAAAAATAATCAATTATCAATCGTTTAATTTAATTAGTCTTAGGAAAAAAAAAAAAAATTCTGTGCGCACAAATATTTTTTATGGCTCCGACCTTTTATAATTTACCTGTCGTAAAATTAAAATGTATTTAAAAGGTTTGAATCATAAAAACTGTCGCCAACTTGCTGGCCTTTGTAATAGATGTTTGCCGGTGGTCTTCTTTATTATTATTATCCTAAGAGCATTCTTTATTATATTATAAATAAAATTAAGGCTAATTGATGTCTAGACGTTGAAAATTTTGGGAGTGGATACAAGCGCACCGTCAGCCAATGAAAAATGGTTTCGAGGGCGTGATCTTCAAGGAGAGAAACCGAATATAACGGGGAGACATCAGTTGGAAGGGGCACTATTTTCGGGAAATCAGTGGGATCGAGGAGTTGGAAGGAGCAGTCGGGAGAGATCAGGGGGATCGAGCAGTCGGGAGAAATCAGTTAGAAGGAGCATACCTACACCAGGTTTTAAGACTTAAGTGAGGAGAAGAGCGGGAGCTCTACGCAGGGAGAGAGGAGATAGAAAAAAAAGGAGTTACTCATCCGGAGTATCAAAAGCAGACCCACGCCGGGTCATAAGCCTCAAATTAAGAGCTGAAGCTCTACTAGGAGAAGAAGAAGATAAGAAGCAAGAATCATCGCACGGCGCCCCGTCATAAGAAGAACCTCATCCCAGCATCCAACGGCGCAGCTTTTTCACAAAGGATCACGGCCACCTCATCATCACGGCGCATCTTTTCCACCAAAGGTTAGAATAAGTTTAATTTAAGATAGGGTTAATTAATTTTAAGCTAATTTAAGATAGCAATTTAAGATTAGTTTAAGTTAAAGTCACTTTCGTATAATTTTTATATTTTTAATTAAATCAATTTAAGTATATTTTTTGTGCTGAATTTTCTTTCATCTCCCTACCCCTCCTTCTAATATTCCCAAGGCATATCAGCTTGATAAGGTGGGCGACGTCAATTGGCGCCCAAAACGTGTCGGCCATCGAAATATTGTAAATTTCGAGGTTCGCGACCCTGAGAAAACTTACAAAAAAAAATTATATGTATAGGAATACATTTTTTTTTTTATTGACAGTCCCATTTTAAGCTGATTACCTTGAGAAAGGGGTAGGAGATTGTAGAAGATAAAGAAAGTAAATATTTACACATTTTATGCATTTGTTTTTTTTTTTTGTCAAATTAATTTTAAATGCACATTTACATATATTTTTTTGCTCTCTCTTGTTTTAATACGATACTACAGGTGTGGTGTTAGGTTATTCGATTTTTATTTATTGATAGATTAACGTGACCGTAAACAAACAAAAATATGCCTCTAACTAGAAACGGCGCGTTGCGTGAGCAAGGGGAGAACGAAGAAAGAGAGATAGATGCGCGGGAAAATGAAACATCGTGTCGATACAATCGAACGCTGGAAGACACTTTCAGTGGTCTTCCAGAGGAAGATCCTCGAGAGTTCATAAGGGCATGTGAGGTTTATTTTGCGTCCGTGGGAACGAGTCCCGCAATAAAAACGACGCGAGCTGTACGGCAGCTACAAGGGGAGGCATGGGAGTTTTTCCGGCCCCATTCGAGCGGACGTTGGGAATGGGGAGATTTCAAGGAGGTACTTCTACATAGGTATAGTGTAGAATCAGCGCGTGCCTCCCTTATGGTACACCTGTACGGCGACATCCAACGAGACGAAGAAAGTGGCGTGGCTTTCCTACAAAGAAAGTACACCGTCTACAAACGACTGCATCCGGAGGGGAACGCAGATGAACTCTGTGACGATCTCATAGCGCTTATGAGACCGCGATATTCGGAGTTGTTACAATGTTGCGGGGCAGGGAAGTACTCGATGACCTCGCTAAAGGCTCGCGTTTCGGGAATAGATTTCCCGAAACGACCCCTTTTCCTGAAGCCAAACGTACAAAATGACAGAGACATAAGATGTCGTGATGAGCCGCGAGAAGATATGAGGGGAAATCGACCGCCTCGACATAATTACTCAGGACCTCCCCAATGTCATTATTGCCCTAAGCGACACTTCCATCAACATTGTCCTGTATTGAATAAAAATTATCCTGCGCGTAACCGATCCAATCAGGGAAACGCGAATCGCTCGGGTGGAAATCGGGATACCACCATGGGCCAGTAAGATTTTCCATCCCAAAAATAACAGGGAGCGCCGTCAGACCGACAAAAATTGAAAACAGCAGACAAAACCATCAAAAAGAGATCCACGTGAACCCCCTTAGATACCAACCACTTTCACGTAGTGTCACAAATTCCGGTTCCCATCAAAATCGAGTCGGAATGTCAGCTGTCGCTTCTAACAATATACTTCTCCCTAGGACACGGGTAATGCTCGGAAACCATAAAATACGCGCTCTTTTAGATTCTGCCTCAACTTTTAATCTGATAAACAAAAAATTTATTCCGCCCTCAGAACATTATAAAACATTCCCTTATCGTATCCGCCTGGCACACGAGTCTACATACTTAACATTAGATACAGTCACCACATGCAAAATTACGATCGCCGATCGAGAAATTGAATGCGATTTCCTAATCGCTGAAGGGTTATCCGAAGAAGTCATCCTAGGGTACACTTGGATGAAAGAAAATCACGCAGTACTCGACCTTCATCGGGGATGTATGTATTTTGGGACCGCCATACGAACAACCGTGCATTTGGTGCCAGAACGCTCTGAGATGACAGATACGGATACCGAACTACCGAATTTGAGTAATCTACCTGATTCTAGTAGGCACGAAATAGAAAAAGTGCTTCAAGATTTTAAATCGGTATTCGGGAGATATGATGGAGCTGCAAATGTTACCCCTATGCGTCTTCAACTGAATGATACTCGTCCAATTAAGCTGCCTCCCTATCGTCTAGCGGGAGAGAAGAAAAGGCAATTGTACGAGCAGATCGAAGCCATGCTCGCTGATGACGTAATCGAGCCGAGCCAATCAATGTACAGCTCACCTGTAGTGATGGCAAAGAAGAAAAATTCGGACGTGTATAGATTTTGCGTTGATTTCAGAAAGTTAAACTCTGTTTGTGAGATTGAAGTTTCGCCACTACCGTTAATTCACGAAACGTTAAAAGACATCGGGAGCGCCACTATATTTACAGTACTCGATATGAAAAGCGGGTACTGGCAGATACCAATGGACCGGGAATCAATTAACCTTACAGCCTTTTCGACGCCCGACGGTTCGAAGTATGCCTTCAAGGTAATGCCGTTCGGCTTATCAGGCGCACCCGCGAAATTCCAGTCGATAATGACTCAGGAGGTATTAGCCGGATACATTCGAGAATTTTGTATGGTGTACATTGACGACGTTATTATATATTCAAATGATTTAGAAAGCCACATAAGACATGTACGGCTAGTGTTAGAGCGTTTTTCACATTACGGTTTGAAATGCGCTTCTGAGAAATGTAAGTTCGCGACAAATACGATTGATTATTTAGGCCACGTTGTAGATGATAACGGTAATCATCCACAAACAACACATGCTTTACAAATTGCGGCCGCCAAAATACCCCGGAATCGTAAGGAACTGAGAGGTTTTCTGGGGTTGTGCAACTGGATACGTGAGTACGTGCCACGATTTGCGGACCTTGCAGTGCCATTGACAGACTTATTAAGTACAGCCAGACCATTTAAATGGAACGAACAAGCCCAGGCCGCAATGCAAGATATAAAAGAAGCATTTTCACGCCCGCTATATTTGTCACGTCCCGATCCTTCGAAGAAATTTATTCTTCAAACAGACGCATCCAAGAGAGGACTCGGAGCCGTGCTATTTCAACTCGATGACGCCGGTAACCGAAGGATTGTTTCTTATGCGAGCGCTCGCTTAAGTAGTGTGGAACAAAGTTACCACTCAAACGAGCAAGAAGCGTTAGCCGCAATTTGGGGAATAAAGAAATACCGCACATATTTAGAGGGTCGAAAGTTTACATTGCGTACTGACAATAAGGCATTAACTTGGTTGCACTCAATGAAGGATAACAACGCTAAAATATCGCGATGGGCGTTAATTCTACAAGGGTATAATTTCGAGGTGGAACATTGTCCCGGGGTAGAAAATGAACTACCAGACCTGTTGTCGCGAAATCCAGTCGATACACCTGTGGGAGATTCCCCTTACGAAGATAATAAGGGGATGTATCCATCGTATGTTATAAAGGGTGCCGCTATGCCATTAGTAGGCGTTGGAAATCCAACAGAAGAAACGGATAATGATGCGGACCCAAACCTTGCATTGGTAGACGAAATAAAAGGAATGCAACAAAACGATATTATAATACAGACTCGTATTAGAAAAATACGAAGCCTACAAACTCGCGCACGGCCAAATCGGAGTGCAGTACAATACTTAAGTGCACACGAGATAATTGACGGAGTTTTGTGGAAGAAACGAGCCCCAGATGAGCTATGTCTGTTTGTCCCAAGGAGGTTAGCGCCAAAGGTCTTAAAAAAGTACCACGATGACGTAATTGCGGGTCATCCTGGTATACGGGAAACGATGCGCGCAATAAAGCGAATGTACTTTTGGCCGGGTATGGAAAGGTCTATTAGAGACCACGTAAAAAATTGCCTTACTTGCGCAATTACAAAAGCCGCCCCAGCTAGCCATTTAGTAGCACTCGGCAGTCATAAACCACAGTTTCCTTGGCAGTGGATCTCGATTGACCTGATGGGTCCATATGTAACTTCAAAGCGTGGTAAACGCGTGTTATTAGTGATTACAGATATGTATACGAGGTGGGTGGAAGCGATACCGTTGACTAGTGGAAAGTCTCCGTATATAATACGAACGCTCGAAAATGAGATATTTCCGAGATATGGTTATCCAGCCGTAATTCTAACGGATAACGGATTACAATTTAAGCATAACGACTGGACACGAGCCATAGAACGATGGCAGACTAAACATTGGACGACCCCGGTCCACCACCCACAAGCGAACCCCGTTGAGAGACGGAACCAGGAGATAAAGAAAGGTCTCCGTATACATTTATTAGGGAAAGATCATCGCGAATGGGATACGAAAATCCCGCATATACTAGGATCGTTACGCAGCAGACGTAATGACGCTACAGGGTTTACACCGGGCCAGGCCCTGTATGGCTACGAGTTACGTCGCCCGGGTGAATGGAAAATTGGGCAGTCAGGAAACCAAGGGCGCGATAGCTCGACATTCGACCGTACTCGTATTGACGATGCGATGCGGGCTACACAAGCAGCATACCAAGAAACGTATGCGCCAGATGGGGAACGGGATCGAGTTGCATACCAGCAGGGTCAGAAAGTAATGATACGAGAACACCCTCTATCAGATCGCTGCCACGGTTTTCACGCGGGTTTCGCCGGTAAGTGGGCAGGACCATTTACAGTCCTAATGCAAATCGGAACGCATGGGACGTTTTGGGTAGACCGAGGGGGTAAACCTGTAAAAGTGCACGCCAATGACCTACGCGTAGCGCCGGGAGTTACTGAACCACCCGAAACTAGGGATAGTTAGTTTAAATATTATATTTACCCACTAGTATAACCATGTACGAACAGAAGTAGTAAATAAGTTAGGAAATAGACAAATATTAATAATTTAATTGAAGATTGATTTTTTTGCCATTACAAGGCGGGGTGGATTGACGTGGTGAAACCACGTTTCTCCTCTAGTCTGGCAAAAATAATCAATTATCAATCGTTTAATTTAATTAGTCTTAGGAAAAAAAAAAAAATTCTGTGCGCACAAATATTTTTTATGGCTCCGACCTTTTATAATTTACCTGTCGTAAAATTAAAATGTATTTAAAAGGTTTGAATCATAAAAACTGTCGCCAACTTGCTGGCCTTTGTAATAGATGTTTGCCGGTGGTCTTCTTTATTATTATTATCCTAAGAGCATTCTTTATTATATTATAAATAAAATTAAGGCTAATTGATGTCTAGACGTTGAAAATTTTGGGAGTGGATACAAGCGCACCGTCAGCCAATGAAAAATGGTTTCGAGGGCGTGATCTTCAAGGAGAGAAACCGAATATAACGGGGAGACATCAGTTGGAAGGGGCACTATTTTCGGGAAATCAGTGGGATCGAGGAGTTGGAAGGAGCAGTCGGGAGAGATCAGGGGGATCGAGCAGTCGGGAGAAATCAGTTAGAAGGAGCATACCTACACCAGGTTTTAAGACTTAAGTGAGGAGAAGAGCGGGAGCTCTACGCAGGGAGAGAGGAGATAGAAAAAAAAGGAGTTACTCATCCGGAGTATCAAAAGCAGACCCACGCCGGGTCATAAGCCTCAAATTAAGAGCTGAAGCTCTACTAGGAGAAGAAGAAGATAAGAAGCAAGAATCATCGCACGGCGCCCCGTCATAAGAAGAACCTCATCCCAGCATCCAACGGCGCAGCTTTTTCACAAAGGATCACGGCCACCTCATCATCACGGCGCATCTTTTCCACCAAAGGTTAGAATAAGTTTAATTTAAGATAGGGTTAATTAATTTTAAGCTAATTTAAGATAGCAATTTAAGATTAGTTTAAGTTAAAGTCACTTTCGTATAATTTTTATATTTTTAATTAAATCAATTTAAGTATATTTTTTGTGCTGAATTTTCTTTCATCTCCCTACCCCTCCTTCTAATATTCCCAAGGCATATCAGCTTGATAAGGTGGGCGACGTCAACCTTTTCACAAATCTGGATTATCTCCAATTATAGGAGTTATTTTTCATATCCTTTTTTGACATCTCAACAAAGATGAAGAAGAATATGGAAGAGTTTCTACTCAGTAAAAAAGATGTCTCTAGTGAAATTCTAGTGATTTAAGCAATATGTTTTGAAATTGAACCATATCGTAGTCGTACAGGAGAAAGTGACCAATTACCAAAACGCAAAATGTTTAGGAGGGCCAATTAAGTCACTTTTGCTTGTCAATGCAGTTATTCTTTTTTAACAAGTCCATATCTCGTAATTCAAAGTTCAAAATCCTTTGGGATTTTTCCAGTTCTATACACTGTTTTTTGACTTAACGTTTTCAGTCAGTGTTGAAATGATGTGACCCTGATACTGCCAGCTAGAACGACAGAAAACGAAATTCAATTATTGATATCTTCATTTTTTCGCCTTTGATCGATGTCGTTGTAAAAAATAAGGGAGGGAGAGAATTCAATTTGTGTAACGCGTTAAGAAATATCACTGGAATTGAGAGTGGAATTATTAGAAAAAAATAGGTATTTACTTTGTTATTGTGAATTGGAATGGTGTTTGTATTGAAGAATTCAATAATGCTATTTATTAGTCATTATCAAACACTCGTAGTTCCATTCGGAATGGATAAATGTACGGATTTTTTTAAAAAATTTCTCTTTAACTCAAACTTGATGTCAAGATCATTAAAAATTACTTACCTATTGTTAATATTTGAGCACATGGGCTCAAATTTAGAATTTAATGTCTCCGTATGGGAAGGTTAATTAAGATTTCCTTATTAAATCGCAAATGGTCAAAAATTAAACATGAAAACTTGGATAATTATGACGTTTTCTTAAAAGAAAAATAATTATTAAAATCAGTATAAGTTTAATCTCTCCCTGTATTAAGATTTTAAATAATATTATATTTGCTTTTTTGGTAATAAGGTAAAAAAAAAAACGAAAAAAAAACACTTGACTGTTTCAATGCAACGTTGTGTCAAAATTTCAACAAAATATAAGGTAAATAGGTTTAGACATTTAATATTTTGATATTTTTTATTTTGTTTATTTGTACAGATAGATGAAAATACGCACGTATTTGAACTCAACGTTGCGTAAACATTTCTAGACAATTGGATAAATAAATTTAGAGATTTGACATTTTGAACCATAAACTACCATTTTTATTTTTATTTTTATGGATAGATAAAAATATGCACATATTCGAATGCAACGTTTTTTCTAGACAACAAGGTTAATTAAATTAAATTAAATTAAATAATTTTGGAGATTTGAGATTTTGAGTGAAGCGAGATAAAAAATATATACTTATTCGAATGCAACGTTCTATCAAAATTTCTAGACATTGAATGACTTTGGAGATTTGACTATTTTAAAAACTGACTTTTTAAAATTTTATTTATGTGGAGATAAAAATAAGCAGGTATTTAAATGCAACGTTGTTTTTTAAATGACCCGCAAGATTAATTTATGAATTTGATTCTAATTAAGAAAGAATAGAACCATCCAGACTCCCCCCCCACTTCGCACTGTACGGCCAAGCCCATGTTAGATGACTCCCGGGCAGACCACCAAAGAGATGGGTCGATAGCTGGGAATCGACATCGCAGGAGGCTAATCCCTCTTAAAAACAGATCACAAGGCCTACAGCAAGATGATGAAGAAGAAGAAGAAGAAGAAGAAGAAGAAGAAGAAGAAGAAGAAGAAGAAGAATAAGAACAAGAAGAAGAAGAAGAATAAGAAGAAGAAGAAGAAGAAGAAGAAGAATTAGAAGAAGAAGAAGAAGAAGAATAAGAAGAAGAAGATTCTAATTAATTGTTGGGTAATATACGCATGCATGTATTAGATGCATATATAAGCAAAGACAGACATACGTCACTGTTATGAATTAATAATGGTCTCCATTAGTGTCGGGCTAAGCAGTGTGCAGAGAAATGCTATTACCGCATCCCAGATGCATGAAGGCTTCCACGGGTAAAAGTGAATTATTGCTGTGGTGCTGGTAAAAAAGTGCCGGCGAGACAATGCCTCGCGAGAGCGGAAAAACAGCGCCGCAAGAAAAGTGTGGAGAAGCCGAGTGAAAATTCCCAAGTCGAGGAAAGTTACGAACAATGAGGCCTGTCTGAAACGACTCATGGGAGAACAAATTAAAATTGCTTTGATATTCCATGTCAACTCGTTTCCTCGTTACAAGTAAGACTCTGAAAATTAAGAGGCCAGTCATCAAAACGGGTGAAAGTTACATTTTGCATAGGAAAACAACAATTTTATAGGTTTAATAACTTTTTACTTCGTTATATATATATCAGTGAAGGTACTTCCCTAGAAGCCCAAAAGCCCGGCTTGCCTAACAACTCCAAATAAAAATGACTAAATCTAGAACAAATGATTAAAAATACATAATTAATGTATGACTATTTTTAAATTATCGCGCGCTTTCATGATTATTAAACACTATGCATGCCATTATATGGTGATGGTACTTATTGGTTATGGTTAATATCTGAGGAAGATATTTTATTATAGTGAACATTTTCTTTATTTCAAGGTGATGGCTATACCTTACAAAAGTTACATGTTAGCATATTTTTACAATGATTACAATATTGTTTATATTTATAATACTTTCTGGGTGCTTACTATACTGGGAATGAAATGAGGTGAAGAAATTATAGGTACATCATGTATTCACGAATGTGAAAAATAATGGGCTTGCCTTACTGGTAAACCCTAGGCACGCCCCTGATATATTTATATAGATATATATATATATATATATATATATATATATATATATATATATATATATATATATATATATATATATATATATATATATATATATATATATATATATATATATATATATATATATATATATAAATATATATATATATATATAAATATATATATATATATATATATATATATATATATATATATATATATATATATATATATATATATATATATATATATTATATATATATATATAAATATATATAAATATACATATAT